>NW_027514713.1:18715000-19015000 GCF_048772815.1 Callospermophilus lateralis | reverse complement strand
ATTTCTCATTTAAGTGGCTTAGTCATTGTAAAATCACTTAAAATGAAAAATCTAGAAGTAAATGTTAGAAAAGATATAGTATATTTCAATATTAAAACTGCAAATGAAATATGTGATCAAAAACATGACTTCATGAACTGATTCTGAGAGTATAACCTGGTCTCCATGAACCTGAAATTCTTAGTGTGTGTAAATTCCCAAACAAAAGCTGAACATCTGACCCCTGCAATGATAACAACTGATAACTATGATTCAAGGCATCAATAATTGAAATGGAAATTTTATGTCATTCCTGTTCAGACATTCCACTGATTTTTGTGACATATCAGTTGGAAGATACTGGTTTTTATTTTCAAAGACAGTGCTCTGATCGCAGAACATTAGAACATATTCTAGCCTACACCCTTTCTGAGGTGTGGCCAGCTCAGTGAAAATGTGCTGATGACATGAGAGAGTATGTTATTAATGACATATTCTTGGAACATTGCTGTATTTTAATCACATTTTGTCATTGCACAGGTGTGTTCATAAAAGTAACAATAGATTACTCATCATAGGATATACTCAAAGCATAAACACTTGTGTATTATCTCTGATTTATATTGCTCCCAGATGTTCGCACATAATAAAAGAAGGAGCAATGACTCTCTGTTTAGAGTAAAATAAATAAAGCTTCTGATACTCTTGGATAAATGAATGAGATCAGAATTATAATTTTAAAACTACACTCTTTGTTGATAAATAGTATCTCTAGATTATATAGAACAAAAGGTATCTACACTGTATTTTCCAGTTTCCTTCTTAATATTTTGACTATATGAACAATTTTATGACACTTTTTATGGAATGAATATTCACAAAACATTGGACACTAAGTCAAGTTCATTTTTTATCTCTAAATAGTACTATAACATGCTTTAATCCTTCCCTTCATTGTTCAAGAAATAATTAGTGAGAAATTACCACATTCTGTGCACTGTTCTAAGCACAGAGGTTACCATTGCACACTAGCAAATGACATTATTGTCCTCAGAAATATGACATTAGGTGAAGTCAAGGTGAAATGGGATGGCTAAGACAGAATAAAATTAAGTAAAAATTTATGTAATTGGCAAATGTACATACTATAGAATATCCCATAAAAGAGATTAAGAGTGCTCTTTTGGCAATGCCACAATGAGGGGGTGATACTGGAGATAAGATGTGAATTGTTTCAGAATTAAGAGAAATTATTTTAGAAAAATAAATGAGCTCTAAGAATGGTTTCCCAAACTAAGATTTAGGAAGCATGAACAAGACTTTGTAGCTTAGCTTGGGCTGCCATAATAAATTATGAAAGAATGGATGGCTTCATCAACAGAAATTTGTTTTCTCTCAGTTTTGGAGGCAGGAAATCTGAGATCTGGGTGCTGCCAGGATAGGGGTTTCATGAGGTCTCTTTCCTGGCTGATAAATGCTGCTGCCTTCCTGTTCTGTGCTCACATAGCCTTTGCTCTCACCTCCATTCAAGTAAGGTCACTAATCCTATCAGATCAGGACTCCACCCTTGTGGCCTCTTTTAACTCTATATCCAAAACACCCATCTCCATATACAGCTACATTGGGTATTAGGGTTTCACCAGGTAAATGTGGGTGGAACACACTTCAATCCATAGCACCTAAGAAAAGAGTTCAATGTGTAGAGAGAGCATAAAGAATGTCAAAATGGCAGAAAAGAGAAGGTAAACATCAGGACAGTGGTAGGAGCCAAATAAAGTAGGGTCTCTAAGACAAAACTTAGGAGTGCAAACTTTATTTTAACAGGGAGACAGAGAATAAAGAGTTTTAAGTGGGAGAGAATGCCTGACTCAATAGATAGCTTAAAAGTGAGTTTGACTCAGGTTACAGATATAGCTCAGTGGTAGAGCACTTACCTAGCATGTGTGAGGCCCTGGAAAAAAATTATTTTTAGTCTGCTGAGCATAAAGCAGAATGAAAATATAAGATCCTCTGTTCAAGAATTTCACAATGTTGACAACAAAGCACTAATTCAACTGTGGGGCCATTTTGTGTGAAACATCATGGTTATCAGAGTCTTAACCCCATTAGTGAATTAATCCCCTGATAGGGATTAACTGGGCTCTAACTGTAGACAGGGTGTGACTGGAGGAGGTGGGTTGCTGGGGCTGTGCCCTTGGGGTTTATATTTTGTCCTGGAGAGGAAAGCTGTCTCTCTCTGCTTCCAGGTATGCTTCATGTCCTCAGCCACTTTCTTCCAATCCACACTTTGGCCATGATGTTCTTTCTCACCTCAGGCCTCAAGGAATGGAGTCAGCCATAGTCTCCCAAATGAACTCTTCCTCTACTGATTTTTCTTGTCAGATGACTAAAACACCCTTAGGAAAAAGGAGTACAATAAAACATTATGTCCCTGAAGTGCTCTCTCCATTCCCAAAAATCTAGATAAGTCAAGCGAACAGTGAGAGCAAGTCTGGACTGGAATTCTTGGATAACTATTATCTCAAAGGACACTGGTTTTCTCCCATGTATGCTGGGAGTTAGGACAAGATAGTGTTATCTAGCACACCAAGATCTTTGGGATGCGGGTCATACTAGAGGACGAAGCAAGCTAAACTAGGGATATCTAGTAGCCTCACTTATAAAATCCCTCTCCCTGAGGTAACTGGTGCCGAACTGAAGGTACAAAGGGGAGAATAAGTGCCAGTCTTCCAACCAGCTACCAGTCAATCAGACCTCAGAGGATTGGAAGTGATATTTTCTGACAAAGCACCATGAGTAAGGGATGGAGGAGCTATTTGTCAGCCTATTGCCACTGGACTTTCTGGGGATAGCATCACAAAAGACAGAGGTGCCAACTGGCAAAGCATTATGAGAAATAGAGGTACTATATGTCCAGTCTGTCAGCACTGAGCCTTCTCCATAAGCATTTTTCTACAAACCTAATTTGAATCTGGGTATGGTCTTTGTTCTTTCATCAAACTGTCCTAATGGCCTAGCCCAGTTGAGCTATTGACAAAACACATATCTATGAAGCCAGATCTGGATATAGGAATAGAGGCATAGAGACACACTTATCTATCTCATTTTCCAAGGTGAATAGTGATGGTGCTTTGGAATTGGTTGTGGCAGTGGGAGCTTGAGAAATGAAGAAATGCTTTTGGTGAGAGGAGTGGATATGGGAGACTGGGGAAAAGTAGGATCTTAGCTTAAGCAGCTGGATGAATGCCAGCATCATGCTGTGAGCTGGAAAATTGAGAAACAGATTTGCTGAAGGTAAGGATCATGTATTTTTATTTAGAATGCCAAGTTGGAAATCTCCACTGGACACTTTAAAATATTAAAAGTATATCAATTTTCCTGTCAGTTTTATAAATTTCTGTATCTTTGATTTGCAAACTGACTATTAAGTATATATGCAGTATATTTGCTCATTCAACCTTCAAATAATCAGTATAATTTCAAAATCATTGTAGACCAATATTTGTGTAAAATACAAAAACATTTAATTATCAGCAAAACAAAATTTTGAAAAGTGGAAAAAGTCCCTTTTTTAATTCAAATTAGTTATACATGACAGTAGAATGCATTTTGACACATCATACAAAAATTTTTAATTTCTCATTCTTCAGGTTATTTTTACAATTATATAGAGTCAAAAATTATGTAATTTTTATGATAACCTTCTAGAAATATTTAAGTGACTGATTCCACTTTTGTACTTACCTCATTGCAAACTGAATCAGAGACTTCAAGAAGTACTATTTTTGACTACCTCCCATAGCTGTTCTTTCTATCTCCCCCTAATCCACAAACTCTTGATGCTTTTCATTACTTTGTTCATACTAGAGGACTGAGAATACTAGAGGATTGAGCATGCTCTAGGTCATACTAGAGCATCTGCGAGCTCTAGTATGACCTAGAAATTACTAGTAGCCTACGCCAGCCAGATGGCACACATAGGCTACTAGTAATTTTTAATTCAAGTTCAGTTATATTACTGATGAGAAGCAAGAATTAAACAATCAACCCTATGTAAGGAATAAGCAAAGAAGCTTCCATGGCAGTTAAAGCTCAGCATCGATTATCTAGAAATAAAATAATAATAAACTATTTTCACATTGTCGTCTGCAGTACTAATTGTACTAAAAGAGGATCTGCTAGGCACATTCGTGCACATCTGACATCCCAGCAACATGGGAGGCTGAGCAGAAGCTGGCAAGTTATAGGCCACAGTGAGCAATTTAGTGAGGCCCTAAGCGACTTATTGAGCACCCGTGTCAAAAATTTAAAAATAAAATAAAAAGGGCTGGAGAGGGAGCTCAATGTAAAATGTCTCTGGATTCAAGCCCTAGTACCAAACAATAAAAAAATAAAAAGTATCCACTGCAGGGGGGGTTGGAGGGTGGTGGGCAGAGCAAATTGAATCCTAACTGACCAATTTTGTAAGAAATAATTTTTCTGTGCAGTATGGAGAATCCTTGGAAAACTTAGAATGGAACCACCATTTGACCCAGCTATCCCACTCCTCTGTCTATATCTAAAGGACTTAAAAACAGCATTCTACAGGGACACAGTCACATTAATATTCATAGCAGCACAATTCACAATAGCTAAACTGTGGAACCAACCTAGATGCCCTTCAGTAGATGAATGGATAAAGAAAATGTGGTATATATAGTCAATGGAATATTATTCAGCATTAAAAAAGAATAAAATTATGGCATTTGCAGGTGAATGGATGGAGTTGGAGGATATAATGCTAAGTGAAGTTAGCCAATTCCCAAAAACCAAATGCTGAAAGATTTCTTTGATTTAAGGATGCTGATCCATAATATGATGTGTGTGGGGGGTGGGGGATTAAATGAACTCTATATAAGGCAAAGGTGGAAAGGGGAGGAAGGGGAAGGGAAGGGGAACAGGGATAGGAAAGACAGTGGAATGAGATGGTCATCATTACCCTGAGTACATGTACGAGGGCATGAAGGATGTGACTTTACTTTGTATACAACCAGAGATATAAAAAAAGTGTACTCTATATGTATAATATGAATTGTAATGCATTCTGCTATATATAACAAATTAAAATTAAAAATAATAATTTTTCTGTTATAAAATAGATATAAACATGAAAAACACCCATTATGAAGGAAATAGAGAGGAAAAAAATAGTGACATTTGAAGAGTGCACATTTTTTAAGAATTACGTTTATCTTATTCAAGCATTTGAGTTGCAAGGAATCAGAGTTTACTCAGCTAACAAAAAGGGATGCTTTTTTGAGTACTTGGCAAGCAATGTTATACATATGAAGTAAGGTAAGGAATTATGAGACGTGGTTCTGGGAGTTGAAAAACAGAAACTAGGTCAGTGATTTCCTAATAAACATGCTTTGAAGCATTTTCTATAAATATTCCTGCCATAGCAGCCTTTAACTATCATCTCAATTATGGAGTTGGGACTGGAAACCCAGAAGCACACCATTACATTATATACCAGAAGTTCACCAATACATACAGTATTTCTACAATTTAGATACAATACACATAAATGATCTAAAGAACAGATAATAGTATAAAAGAGTAAAATAATTGGGAACTATGAGTTTGTAGTATATATTTGTTTCAATACATTGTATTTATGTACTTTAATTTTTAGTAATGTGTGGTTTTATTAAATACCCGAACATTTAATAATCAGCTCTTTTGAGTCAGTTCAAATGAGCTCTACTATACCACTAAACCAGGGTCCTTCTATTTCTTACTCCCTCCTCTTCTCTCTCCTTTTTCTCCATCTCTTTAGCATTACATTCCCCCTTCTTTTTCTCTCTCTCCTCCCACACCTTCCTTACCTACTGATGACTGGTCTATTCTGCTTACCCACAATTTCTACTTCCCGTAATTAGTTTGCCATGGCTTTAAATTCAGATCAAACGCTACATTAAGTTTCAACTTTAGAGTTCATAAGGCACAAAATACAGCATAACCTAATGTTTTCTCCTAAAATTCCAAAGGAAAAATACAATTTATTCTTCACTCTGCAATAGATACTTGTATTCTAGATTGATCATTCCTGTTCATAAGTGGAAGTATCATATAAATAAATAATGACCTGTCCTTTAATAAAGTTTTTCCCTTGGGGGGAAACTTGTACTGAAGTAAGATATGACTGTGGTAAAAGTTACAAATATATCTGGACCTACCTTTGTTTTCCTGAGAAAAGTACAAATTTTCATGCAATAAAGCTAAGTAGATGACCACTCTCATTAAAAAAGTAAAAATTATTTATTTGAAATAAATAATTAATAATTTAACTTAAAGAGAACCACTGAAATATTTTTATTTCCATGACACATGGTCAAAAGAAAAAGGTTAATTATTTGTTTTAAAATTGTTTATACACAGTAGATAACACAAAGAAATTGATAATAACTAGCTGCTTGTTACCAAGAGAAAACTATTGCTGGTCAAATTGTAAATGTTTGTGTATCCTATAGTTGAATCATTATATCCTATTCACAGACCAGTGTTGAAGTATGAACTATGCATGTGAATAATAAAAAATATGTTGGCGATGGTATTTTTCAGCCCATGTACCAGTGACATGACTTACTCCATGATTGAGAGTCAGTAAAGACAATTGTTTCACATTTCAGCCTAAACTATCAACTAAAGGCAATGAATTTCACTTGGTCATAGTCTGATTCTTTAAGGCCAGAGTGATCATGAAAAATCCAAGTGGTTTTGAATATGAATTCACCACAGTAATATGACAGCAATTTCCTACAGAAGCATGTGGTCTTATGATTTTTTGATTATATAGTACTCTAGCAGATTTTAACTTTTTAAGCATAGAATGAAGAAAAACAATGAAGATGACCAAGATAATAAATTTTAAGTTATTTTTCTTATCTAATTGTGTGTTCAGTTTAACATAACAAATTTGCTATTCTTTAAGTTTAGTATCTCTTCTAATTCGCAGGCTCTCTTCATTAGAATCACAGGGTGGTAGGCAGATGGGAGGAGGGCCTGATATGCATCCTGGGCTACCTTTGAAGGCCTACTTACTGAATCAGAATATTTATGGTTCCTTCTACCTCCCTCTCATTCTCACTGCCTGGGGAAGTGAATGTGATCTAAGCATGAATCACAGAAAGAAATAGTTTCTCCTCCCCAACCCTTCCACCTACCATCTAGTTCATGGTGTGCTCCTGAACCCAGGTTTCTTTGAGAGTTTTTTCTTTTCCAGAATGACTAGAAATAGAAATACTATGCCCTTCAGTGGGAATTCAAGACTGTGACCTTAGGCTCTGGACTCATCACGACAATTATACCAGAACACAGTATACAACCGAATACATTCAGGTTACTAAGACTCACATTACCTTGAGATTTGGTCAGCGACCTCAATTCCAGATTGAATTACCTAGAAAACCAGGCCACATGTATTGGGTCTTTCCCAAAGTTTGTGCTACTTGTCCATTGGCATTTTGTAAGACCTCTCTGGAAGATCTCCATCACTGTGTACAAATGAAAACGAACCACAGTGGTTCTATAGGCACAGTGTTGTATTAATCCATTTAAAATCAAAGTTCTTTCTCAGTTTAACAAATGCAACAGTCTGATGAGATTCATCTTAGACTCAACCACGTGCAATTTACATAATCAAAAAGACAGAAAATGGGGATTTTTCCATTTTCCCCATGAATAATAGACAGTACTTCCTTTACATTTCTGAAATTGCAGAGACATTTTTAAAGTGATTTTTCTTCCTAAATAAAAGTCTATTTCAAAGGCAATTTACACCTCCACTTCTTGAGAAAACTTTGTGTAACTTAGAAAGGAGAGTTTCTACTGATTGCATTCCTCATTTAAAAAAAGAAACAAAGGTTAGTTACCATTTAAGAGCATGCACATATATCTACTATTTATAGAATTAAAGCATATATTCTTTTTATATATATACTATTCATTCTTCTTATTTGCTTGTTTGACCAGCATTTTTATGTAACTAAATGTTATTACTGAACTTTATTCTAACAATTACATAATTTGTTTTCATCATTCATTGTAGAAGTATTTAATGGATGTTCACTATAATGGCTCATGATACCCACTGCCTTCAGGGGAAATAATAAGAAAGGCATGTCCTAATCTTCAAAGAGCAAGCAGTTGATATATGTGCTCTTTGGGTAAGCTTTGATTTATAGGAAATAATGTAGGGGTGGCCCTTTAAGCCAATATTCAAAAAAACACTATTTATAAATTTAATACAAAATTAGTGTTTTAGCTTTTAAATCATCCAACAAATACTTTCTTATCATTTATAGACCTAGTAAAAATGTTACAACTTCCAATATAAAATTAGAAATAAAAAAAAATCACTCACTAAATTAAAACTTTATATTGGGAACTCAAAACAAATCAGTTAGTGTCTCTATTGTGCAAATTTTTATTAAGCATTAATTATATTTAAAATATAAAATAAAATATACAGATTATACCTACAAATAATAAAAAATAACATTATTTCTAAGGATATGATTTAATTTACAATTTCCGTATTTGTTATAAATATTGATTTCAAATATATGTAACACCATGTGATTAACTCTCATCCAAATTCATCAATATTAGACTGTTTTCTGTTAGTGTGTAGATTTCATACAAATCATTAAAAATTCTCGACACATCACAGGATTTATATTTTGTCTGACTCAATAGGAACAAGCAGAATCTAATGTTTGTTGGATAAATAAACCAAAAAACTGAAAAACATTACAAATGATCTTCATGTCCTAAGGTAAGCCATATCATCTAATATTTTTTGAGTCTTTATTCAAAAGTCTGAACTCCCACTAAAACTTTTGCTGCTGCCCTTGACTTCTTCATTTGCATTTCTTTGGTTCTTTTTAACATTTGTGATTCTTACGTCTATAAAGATCCAGTATTGTACTTTTATAGAGTCCTTCATGTCATTTTTTTTAATAATCTTTTGATTCTCTTTTCTTATTTGAGCATTTATACTTTTGCCTTTTTTAAATTTTCCCCCCACATTTTCCCTGCTTGGTGGGATCACAACTTATATAGCTATTAAAATGATACCATGCTAAATTATTTTACTTCACATGACTTGGTTCTATAACATTTTTCATGCTCATACCAGACAAGCAAGAAAATAGTCAATATCAGTAAAGGAAAATGTACTGTGATAAAGGAAGTTTGTCTTCTCCACAGAATATATATTAGGAGCAGCTGCTCATCCTGACTTAATGGGGAAATATAGTGAGCTTAGTTTTATCTTAAAAGCAGGTATCATGTAGTCAGTAAACCAACAGAACTACAATTCAAAAGTGAAAGCGGGGCTGTAGATAGTGGGAGCCAGCTGACTAGGGAATTAGAAAGACTTTCCTGGAAGGATTGAAGTACCCTCTGGTGTAGGATACTGTGAATTTGAAGTGGCCTAGATAAATCCAAATGTCTCCAGCAGTATTTACCTTCCCTCGTATTTCTATGGAGGTTGTGACTGGCTGAATTCATCCTTGTGAAACATTATGCTATTCCATTACAGTGACAGAAAAGCCAGGTAACAGGTGAGATGATGCTGTCAGGTACTGATGCATGAAATTAAGCTGATGAGGGAAAACAAAGAATATAGGATGTAACTATTGGGGGAAAACAAATCAAGGTTTTCTCATGGTTTTCATGAGATCAAAGAAAATTGTATGATAGAAGAGAGAGGCAAACACTAGGATAGGAGTTCGCTGCTAGAAACAAAGGTGTCGGAATTCCCTATAACAGGAATGAACTTCTGTGATGCCCGGTTTTGACATTGATATATAGCTCTGGCAAAATTAGATGACTAACATGGGTGCATGTGGTTATTAGAGTAAGCCACATCAAATAACTAATGGGCTAAATTTGCCCAATATTGTTATACTAGATTTCAGTCAACCCAAATGATCATCAGCTACAAGCTCTTAATGGGTTTCCTATATTGTATTGATGTACAGATTTAGTATCCCCAATATGAAAATGCAAAGCCAAAATGCTCCAAAATATGATTGTTGACATGACTCCATAAGTTAAAATTCTCCACCAATAGATTTTATTTCATGCACAAAATTATTAAATACATTGTATAAAATTACCTTCTGGGTAGTCATAAAAGTTGACTGTGAAGCATAAATGACTTGTTTTTAGACTGTGTCCCATTCCCAAAATATTTTATTGTATTCACACAAAATTCCTTTAAAAATAAGTGCTGGGTAAAAATGTAGTAACATTTTTAACATTCCAAATTTATCCAATTTTTGAGTAGTAATTTTTGAGGACTCCTTCTTCATACATTGGGTTTTACAGTGTTAAATAATATTTGATAATACATTGGTAACTAAATACATCATTTTAATTTATACTTCTTTATTCATTAATAACATTTCCCATATCAAGTAGTTTGCTTGTTCAGGTTTTATACCTAATTGATTTTTGAGGCTTAGTTTGTGGGGGTGTGGGATAATGCTTTACATATATTTTTGAAGTTGATTGGCTCTTACATTTTTATGATTTTAGCCTATAGTTTTGATGGCACATGCACATAAGAGTACATATACATATATGCATATATGTTTTTAATCTGGCGTTAAGACATTTTCAGATCTCCTTTTTCTGAACTATTTATTACATGATCACATGTACTACATTTTACTTCAATTCATTATAATGATTTTAATTAAAATGTTAAAATGTACAAATGTTATTATTTCTAATAAATGGTGGTTTTTATAGATTTTATTATGCTGCTTTTAAAAAAATATGACTAAAATCTCTGATTAATTCTGTATTGTGCTGATGCTCTTTGAGTAAATATCATTCTAGAAAAAAATATTAGGATCACTTTCCTTAAGTGAAAAAGATATGTATGTGTTAAATATTCACATATTGTTCTTATTTGAAATGGAATTAATTAATGGGGATTCAAGAGTATATGAGAATGGGATCTATGGTCTTTTTTTCTATTCTTGTTTTCCAGGAAGTCAATTGCTACAATAAGAAAAAGTAATCTTGAAGTTCTTTTCTGAATTGTTAGTAGAATCATCAACTTAATTTTTGCAGTGGCATTTACTTGATATTTTTTTTCATTATTTTAATATTACCCAGATCTAAAAAACAACACCATACCTGAGTTGTTATATTTTTATTTATTTTTTTCTGGTTTACAGTTGAAGACTTCCAGGGTGCTAAAACGATTCTTTACTTTTATGAACAGGAAAATAGGTTCTTGGCAATGTATATAAATCCTGTTTATTGTTAATATCTTTTTCTAAATAAAAATTTTAAGAAAGTAGTTATATAATCTCTAAAAACAATAAAAATGTATAGTCTAATAACTATGAACTAGCCTTTTTTAAGTGGTTACTTATTTATTATTTTTATTTTTGCAATTCTGAGGATCAAATCCAGGGCTTCTCACATGCTACACAAGCCTATACTATAAGCTACACCCAACCCCTCAATTTACATTGTTAAAATGAAGTTAATCACATAGTTATTCAATTTTCATGAACAATCATTATGAAAGAAATGACTATTTTCTGCTCATATTTCAGTCAGCCTAGTTCACAAAAAAGAGAGTAAGCTTTCTAATACTTAGCATTTTATTTATAAGTAATTTGCTTCAAATAATTTTTGCATATTTTACTTAATCTAAAATATTTGATTCTTAGTAAAATAAGACTAAAAGTTTAAAAGTCTGAGTGTTACTAAAATAATCATGAAATAATTTGTTTCATATTAGTTAAATGAATTTCTATTACTAGGATTGTATGTTCTCTTCAAGGGCATGCTTAGGAATGATGTTATTTTTAGGACCAGTATATAGTTTAGACGAGGAAGATCATTTACTGGTTGACCTACAAATAAAGCATCAGTGCACAGACCAGTCCCATAGTTTATTCTGATTTATTCTATCCTAATCTACTCTATTTACTCTATTGTAATTTTCTTCCCGAAAGTATTTTTCTTCAAAATTATGGATAATTTTAATACTTCATTTTTATTAGAAAAAAAAACTCTTTTTTTTTTTTTTTTAAGAACTGTGTATCTCAAATGTAACTTTCCTCTGAAGTCTTCTAGGCAGGCTAAGTCTTATCATCTTTCATAACTCTTCTTATAATTGTCCCTCTGTTTCAGTGAAAGTTTACAAGACCCTTCTTAATCCTTCACTCTAGGACAGTATTTTATTTATTTTTATTGTGCCAATAACATTGTGAAGAAAAAATAATATTGTGTCAAATGAATGCATAGGTATGTGTATACACTTTTTCTTACCTTTCTTCCTCTTCCATCTATCATTTTTAATATAAAATTTATTTCAATAGCATAAATGTTTTTACATCTTTATAGAAATAATATACCTTATAAAATTATCTTCATGATTATCTTATATATTGACTTTCATACACTCCATTTCAAGACCTTATATACTCCCCTCAAACCCTCATCACCATATCCCCATACTCATTTTCATCAAAAGTCTCTATTTTACTTAAGAGAAAGAAGAAAAAGAAAAGCAACAGAAGAATTCCTGCCATTTCTGAGCAAAACAATTTAAGAATCCTCTTTTATTTCAAAATATATGCTCATTTCAGGCTCCTGAGTAAGACCAACACCTTCACACATCCCAGAGATCCTATCCTTTGGACCTACTTGAGGATATAATTATAACAGTTCACTCCTCTCCAGAAACATCAGATTCTCTCTTTTTGGATTATTCTCATCATCATATGCACTGTTTAATTTCCTCCATCTTAAAAATATCCTTCTTTGGCCAGGTACTGTGTAATTACAGGCACACCTATAATCCCAGTGGCTCAGGAGGTTGAGACTGGAGGATTAAGAAGATATACAGTCAATCAACAAATATATGAAAAAGTGTTCAACATCTCTAGCAATTAGAGAAATGCAAATCAAAACTACTCTAAGATTTCATTGCACTCCAGTCAGAATGGCAGTTGTTAAGAATATAAACAACAATAAGTGTTGGTGAGGATGTTGTGGGGGAAAAAGACACACTCATACATTGCTAGTGAGACTGCAAATTGGTACAGCCAATATGGAAAGCACTATGTAGATTCCTTGGAAAACTTGGAATGGAACCAACATTTGACCCAGCTATCCCACTCCTCGGTCTATACCCAAAGGACTTAAAAACAGCATTCTACAGGGACACAGTCACATCAATGTTTATAGCAGCACAATAACTAAACTGTGGAATCAACCTAGATGTCCTTCAGTAAGAATGGATTTAAAAAAATGGTATATATTGACAATGGAATATTATTCAGCATTAAAAGAATAAAATTATGGCATTTGCAGGTAAATGGATGGAGTTGGAGAATACAATGCTAAGTGAAGTTAGCAAATCCCCAAAAAACAAATGCTGACTGTTTTCTCTGATTTAAGGATGCTGATTCATAATGTGGTTGGGGGGGGCATGGGAAGATTAGATGAAATCTAGATAGGGCAAAGGGGAAGGAGGGGAAGAGAGAGGTTATGGGGGTAGGAAATATGGTGGAATGAGATGGACATCATTACCCTAAGTATCTGTATGAAGACATGAAGGATGTGACTCTACTTTGTGTACAATCAGAGATATGAAAAATTGTGCTATATATGTGTAATATGAATTGTAATGCATCTGCTGTCATATATAACAAGTTAAAATTTAAAAGAATTTTAAAAAAGAGTTCAGAGTCATCTTTAGCAGCAGAGAGCAGCTAAGCTACTCAATGAGACCCTCTCTATAAATAAAATACAAAATAGCGGGGGGGGGGGGATGATGTGGCTCAGTGGTTCAGTGCCAAAGAATTAAATCCATTGTACCTAAACAAAAAATAGATCTTTTGACCCAGTTTAATTTACATTATCCTATTGTTTTATTCTTTTCATAGGCAAAATATTTCTCTCAAAAGGCAGCTATATTCCCTGTATCCAAACTTTATGTTGGTACGTACAATTCTAACATGGCCCCAAGTTTCCCTGGCCCTCTGGCATATACAACTTCCATAATCCCTAGAACTACAAATGGGATGGATTTGTTTCTATATTAATTAGGTTGTTATATGGCATAATTAATGTTAAAATAGGTAGACAGTTCAGGTAAGCCAGAACACTTACATGAATCTTTTTGTTTGTTTGTTTTTGGTACAAGAGATTGAACCCAGGGGCACTTAACCACTGAGCCACATCCCCACATCCCCAGCCTTCTTTATTTTTTATTTTGAGACAAATCTCTCTAAATTACTTAGGGACTTGCTAAATTGTTGAGGCTAGCTTTGAACTTGCAATCCTCCTGCCTCAGCCTCCTGAGCTGCTGGGATTATAGGCATGCACCACTACCCCAAACAAAAAGAAGATTCTTATCTTAATCTGTGGCTTTAAAGAAGGACAAGTCACATGGAAAGGAATGCAGGTAGCCTCAAGGAGTTAATCAAAGTTGTTAGCTGATAGCCAGCAAGGAAACAGGGACTTCAGCCTGAAACCATATGAAGTGAATCTTGCCACAACCCTGTGAGTTTAATAGAAGCTGCAGATTAAAACATGTACTGGCTGATAGTCATGCCATGCCAGATATTTTATCTAGAGTACCATGAACTAATAAATAGATGTTGCTTTAATTCACTAAGTTTATGGTGATTTATTCCACAATAATAGAAAACCAATACCCTTCCCATTTTCCTTTGGACCATCCCAAATTATATTTAGAATCACCATTCCAACAAAAGATTATCAATGATCTTTCTATTGATCAATTCGATGCACAATATTTAATACTATCTTTCTAGAACATCAGCAACATTTCTTCAAATTGACCCCTTCCTCCTTTTCCACTGAGATGGAAATACCATCCCATGGGATACCATCCACACAGCTCTCCTCTTACCTCATCTGGTCTCATTCTGGCTCCCTCACACTTTTCTAACTTTGTTTCTGAAACACCATTCCCTCTAGTCTTTCTTTGTCCTTGTTCTATTCTCTTGTACCCCAATAAGTGGTTAATTATCTGTTGGTATGCTCCTTAGTAAATTACCTAAGAGGGTTGTGCTGACCTCATAACAGGGGTGGTTTGTTGATAAGGGAAGGTCCTGGCAACCTGGTCACAAGAGAGAGAGCAATGTGATCTAGAACCAGCAGTTCCCTTAAGAGATTATAATTAACTGTGACTCAGGGAGGTTCTGACATACCAGGCCCCATTTTCCAGAAGTTTTTCTGCTTGGATAATGTTCCATTGGTTATAAGTACTACCTCCCCCAATTATAATTATTTATGGGTTGGGCAAGGTTGGATATCCTAGTTCCCACTCTTTAGATGTTTGCTTGCCTGATAAAGCTCCCTCTGGTCTGTTTTGTGACTCATGGATTTTTCTTTCTTTCTTTTTTTTTAAGAGAGAGAGAGAGAAAGAGAGATAGAGAGAGAGAGAGAGAGAGAGAGAGAGAGAGAGAGAGAGAATTTTTTAATATTTATTTTTTAGTTTTCGGCGGACACAACATCTTTGTTTGTATGTGGTGCTGAGGATCGAACCTGGGCCGCACGCATGCCAGGTGAGCACGCTACCACTTGAGCCACATCCCCAGCCCCTCATGGATTTTTCTTAATGCATATGTCTATTATGTCTTCCCTGAAAGTTAGTGCCCTTTCTTGTCCTTCCCTCTACCCAACTATTCATAGCTGACTAACCTACCTAACAAGAAAGGCTGAGATTCAAAGAGCTTTCTAAAGACTTCCTAAGACTAGGCAAAGGGAAAGGATATGTGGCTGTTGACCAAAACCATTTCCTTTTCCCCCACATTTCCCAAAAACCCCTGTGCTTCTCTATTCTCTTTTTTGCTTTCTCAGAAAAGAGATGTCATGGGTGTTGCACAGAAGGCTCTGGAGAGCAGGTGATATACATCTATTCCTGACTCCATCTTCGGCAGTAGCATGTTTATAGCTCAAAATAGGCCATTATGGGAACTTTCACATCATGAAAATAGGAACACGCTAAAAATCACTGTCCTTTGTGTGTAGAGAGCCAGCAGTCTGTGTTGCAAACCATTTACAGAACACTCAACCCTACAAAATTCAACCTTCCAAATGCTTTCAATACTCTGCCAACCTCCAGTGTTATTCTTTGCTCCAAAAGAATATTTTAATTCTTCTTCTTTTACCAGTCACTCTTTTATAGACTATTATCAGATCTAGTGGCATAGCATATATTGCTTCTAATTCCATAATAGTTTTCAGCTCTTAATTTTGCCATTTTACTATTTTTTTCTTGGATTTCAATATGCATATTGAAAGGTATATTGCTTATCATGCTTCCATGCCCTTCTTATCCTGAAGTCCCTGCTGTGATTTCTGTTTGTGTATTAGAATACTCTTTCAAATATTTGGTCAAAGGGATGGGACAGTTGAAAGAAGAATGTACATGTATAATATATATCATATGTAAATAATTTTCTTTTCTATTAAAATCACAAATAATGAAACAGATCCCCTTTGAAATTAAAAGCAACTTCCTGATAACTGCTTTCATTTCCTCACACTGGGGACAGACACGAGAAAATTAAGGATGACGTATTCTCTCACACAGCCTAGCTAAATCTACTTTCATTATTTCCTGCCTTTTGTTCCACTGTGCCTCCTCTTCTCTTATAAAAGGTTTATGTGTCCCTGAGCCCCTGAAGATGCCAATTTGACACACACAAAAATGCTATTTTCTATATTCCTCAAACCTGGCTGTGAATGAATCTATTTTCTTGCCAACCTGACTTCTGCGTCTTTATGAAATGTTACAGGTGGGAAAGCGGAATGCCCCTGGTGTCCTTAAGATATAGCATGCCCATGGCGAATGATGATGATGATTAAGTTAGTCAATATGTTTACATGTGTTTACAATATGTCAGGCATTGCTTATATCACTTTACATTAAAAGTTTAATTCTCATGATGAAATAGTTATTATCATTAATTTATTTTATTTTAAATAAACTGATACAGAGAGATGCTAAAGAATTTTTTCAGGATGGACCCTTGATACTTAACCCGTGACAGTAGAATTGAGAACTCTTTCTTGTTTATTTGGAATGTTTTTAAGACATCTTAGTAGCAGACAAGACTATCACTTATTCTTTAATATTTCAATTAGAAAAAAAATATTACTTATATTCAGTTTCATGGCAAAAAAGACATAAATTGTGTTTCTTAGGTTGTCTAGTTAATGAGGTGATAAAAATGTTTACTATTCAATATATGCTAAATATTACTCTTCCTCCTCATTGAGTTATTTATTAAAGGAAATTAGTAATTTAAACACACTTAAAAATTAGTCTTTTCAAGTGTGTTACCTATAAGGTGTTTGATATCAAAGTATTCTTGTTAAACCTAATCTCACTCCATACAAAGATGGAAGGGTTACTTCACATTTTATTATTTATTAAACTCTTCCTGTATTTTTTTTCTCATTCAATTTTGGAACCATCTGAGGCATGGGGCTAATTATTAGAGACCAAAAGTACTTGATCCCTGCCACCCCGACCCATCCCCACGCCACCTTGCCGGACTTGCCACCAAGAGCCGCACCTTAGTAAAAAACACAGAGATCAAAACTGAAATGGAGCATTCTCAACAAGGCAAAAGCATACTACCTAGGGATGCTCAAGACTTGCCTTGCTAAGCTTTGTAGAGATCTCATTACTCCAAAAGGTGGTGGTAGTGGTAGTCCAGGAGAAGGTTGTGACATGGCCAAGACTGGTGATGCTGGAAATTTGGGGGGTTTGTGGGTTTTCCATCTGTGGGGAAGTCAACACTATTGAGTAACCTAGCTGGCGTATATTCTGAAGTGGCAACCTATGAGTTCACTACTCTGACTACTGTACCTTATGTCATCAGATACAAAGGTGCCAAAATACAGCTTCTGTAACTCCCAGGTATCACTGAAGGTGCCAGGGAGGGGAAAGATAGAAGCCATCAGGACACTGCAATGGCCTGAACATGCAATTTGATCTTGATTGTTCTGGATGTCTTGAAACCCTTAGGACATAAAAAAGTAATTGAAGAATGAAGAATTGGAAGGCTTTAGTATTCACTTGAATAATAAACCTCCCAACATTGGCTTTAAAAAGAATGACAAAGGAGGCATTAATCTCACAGCTACATTCCCTCAGAGTGAGCTGGGTGCTGAAACTGTGAAGAGCATACTGGGACTTTGCGTAGTGATGCCACAGCTAATGGCCTCATTGATGTGATGGAATGAAACTGTGTTTTTATATCCCCTGTATTTATGTATTAAATAAGATTGATCAGCTTTCCATTGAAGGGTTGGGTAGCATCTATTAAGTGCCTCAGTGGGTAGCCATCTCTGCCCATCACTGCCGGAATTTTGGTGATGTGTTAGAAAAACAGCCGGGACTATTTGAAACTAGTGAGAATTTATACCAAACCCAAAGGCCAGTTACCAGATTATACATGTCCAGTAGTACTGCCTTACTCCAGGACCACATGAAGGCTTTCTGCATGAAGAGTCACAAAAATCTTATCAAAGAATTTAAATATGCTGTGATCTGAGGTCTCTCTGTGAAATACAATCTACAGAAAGTGGATAAAGACCATACATTGGAGGGCAAGGATGTCATTCCGATTGTGAGGAAATGAAACTTTTTCCTTCTCATCTGCAGGGGCCAACCACAGCAGCTTTCTCCATGAGTGAGCACCCTACTTCGCCCCTTCTGTCTTTAGGTAGCCACTGGATCAGAATACAGGGGTGGGAGATGGAGACCCCCAAACTGCAACTTCAGTTGCCTTACTTTGGTGTCACCTTCTATGCTGAACTGTCTAAAAGATCTGGTGAGCTTATTGGCTTTGTGCAAAGAAAAAAAAGAGAAAGAGTAGTAATTTCTAATATTTAGATAAGGATAAGATCTGTTTTTCTTATTGAGACAAGAAAACGTGCCTTGCATTATGGTTGTCTGTCTTTCAAATAACGGAGCTATCATTCTACTTTAGTAATACATCATATTTCACCTGCACAGTTTCAGTCACTACCTACCTACTCTTCTAATTCAAGTTACATTTTAATTCTGTAAAAACTGTCAATCCATCTATACTAATCATTCTAAAACAGAATTTATCATTTCGCTTCTTCAATTAGAAACATTCAGTGATTTTGTCTCCTAAAAAATTAAACAAAATTTCACAGTCTTCTATTATAGAGTTATTATAATACTACTTAAACCTTTCTACTAACCTTATCTGCCACAGGCTCTAACTGAATCCAGTGCTCCAACACATGAAGTAGCTTCTGATCTTTCCTTTTCCCCATGTTTCTTATAGATAACTTGCACACCCTAAGGCATCTTTAAATTCACTGTCAAGATGCCTTTCTCCCAAAGGCAATCAATGACTTCCTGATTTTAACAAGTATTCTCCCTTTTCATAACAATTTACAATTCACTTTGATTAATAGCTCTGATTTTTTTGTTACGTTTCTTTCTAGAGTAAATCCTGGAAACAAGGTCAGTGTCTTATCCTACACACAAGATATACACACTGTCTTGCATAATTTTAAGAAATATTAATTGAATGGTGATTGAAGTCTCCATTTGACTTAGAAGATGATTCAAATATAGGCTTTTAAGTTGATAAAAATTTGATTCACTATATTCATAACTTAGTCATTGAGTACATTTTTGTTTAATATTATTAATAAATTATTCCCATAACTTTTTGAGAACTATTAGAAGTTATAATTAAATATATCTTTAAAATCCAGCATTCTAGAAATGAAGATGTGAAGATTTATTTAAAGTCTGTGATTTGGGATCACACTTTCTGATTTGAAAACTTACTACAAAGATACAATAATTAAAACAGTGAACATACAACAACAAAAAACACAGCGAATGGCTGGGGATGTGGCTCAAGCGGTAGCGCACTCGCCTGGTATGCATGTGGCCTGGGTTCGATCCTCAGCACCACATACAAACAAAGATAAACAAAGATGTTGTGTCCGCCGATAACTGAAAAATAAAATATTTAAAAAGTTCTCTCTCTCTCCTCCCCCTCACTCTCTCTAAAATAAAAAAAAAATAGAAACACAGAGAAGCACCCTTTGTACATGGAGGTTACATTCTAGTGAGGAATATAACTAGTAAGTCAATAAGCACACTAGACAATTTCAGAATTTAATAAGTTCTACAAAAGACATGAATGAAGTGCAAATTAGAAAACTACATACTATGTGATAAATTAAAAGAGCAAAAATGCATACCTGTGTTCAGAGAGTCTATTTTAATTAGCAGTGCTTACTTTTTTCAGAATCATTAGTACATGTTAATTAAAAGATAATTTTATTTCTCCCTAATACTTGTGTAATATATAGCTACAAAAAGTAGTTGTGCTTACATGTTGGTAAAAATGTATTAGCCAAGTTGCAACAGCATGAAATGAATTTTTAGTCTGCTATTCAGATGAGAGATTACAAAATTAAAAAAAAAATAGATCTCCATGCAATTATAGTGTATGAGTCTTGACTACGCAGTGAAATATCAGACTGAAGGCCATTCATAAAATAGTCTGGAAGATCATATAACTCATTACACTTGCACATCGTTAGTGAAAAATTGGCAACATGCTGTATACTTTTTAATGTAGAGGAATAAAGATTATGGGGGAGTAGATGATTCAAAAGATCATTAGTGAACATTTCCAAGCTGAGTCAAGTTTCAACTCCAGTTCTTTGGGGAACAAATATTACAAGACAGCAATTGTTTTGTAATAATGTAATAAAGTGTTCTTAATTCAGCTGCAAATAAATCATAATCCATATTTAAAAACCAACTGTTAAGCTTAACTGAACTTTATTTGAAGCCCCAAATATTTTAACAGATTAACATTTATAGATAAGGGACACTATTTCACTCAACAAAACCAATGAACACTGGAATTCACAATCCAGATCTGAATTCCAATGCACTGATCATCTCATTCCAAGGAGTATATTCTCAGGGGAAAATATATCAGTTTGAAATTATTTATAAAACATAAAAATTTACTTTTATTTGAGTCATTTGTCACAGGAAAATGCATAAACAAACAACTCTAAATTCATGGTCACACAATGTATTGTTTTCCCAAAATGTGAATAAAGAGTAAAAATAATTATGATATTGAGAGAAACACAATCCAGGCTTTAGACTTCTATGTGTATAGTTCTAGTCATTTTTGGAGTTATTCTAAACTATAACATATACAATATGTAGATATATAAATACATACTCACATGTATTTCATATAATCTTCAAGCCCTTCTCATCTCTTGCTTACCATTATCTTCTAAAATGTGACAAGAAATAAATTTCTTCACCTATTTCTAATCAATTTGAAAACTATTCTTTTTTTTTTTTTAATGAGGTGTTATTCTCGGTAATATTAAGTAAGGACTCTTCCTTATTGCTACTCTGTGCTTTTCTGCTCTCCACATTTCTCAAACTTGTCCTTTAATGTAAGGTAAGCAGGCATTGAACTGAGAGGTGATTTTCAAGAGACATCATCTTCAATGATGAGGACATTTAAAAGTAAAGTACATTTAAGAAATACTCCACACTAAACTTCACACATAGCTAATGTCTTTAGGGTACCCAGGGATATAATTTTTAAAGATATTAGCATTTTTTTTCTAGGTTTATTGCCTTTGGTTCACTGTTTCCACTTATATCCTGGATGTGACTCACCACAACAATGAAAACAAGAGTTTCTTAAGCTTAATTAGAGTAGTTTGCAATCAAGGACTGAAGAAGGGAGAGATTTCTTGATGAGAATAGAGGCAAGTATAAAGAGAGTATGTCATATGCACATAGCAGTTGGTCATGATCTTTGGACAAAGAAATGTGGAAGAGATGACAAATCTGACATTTAAAAAATCAGTTCTGGAGCCTGAGTGGATACTCACTCACTCTAGCTTAAAAGCTAACAGAAGTTCTGTTGCTGGCAACCTCATGGTGAATGATTACCGAATTTGCCCTATTGGCAGCCTAACATCCATGCCTCATAATGAGTCTATCGCTCCAGCTGGATTTAAATCCTTATTTTCTCTCTCCACACACCTTGCCAATGATCACTCCCAGGCCAACTGCATATTTACATCAAGGGTGCCTTATTTCTCTTCTCCACTAGTTTTGCTTTTATTCCTCTTCCTTTGGTATGAAAATCATATCTTCACAACCTTATATCAACAGCCTCACTGATCTCTTCCTTTCCTTAATTCAAAGAATAGAGAGGATTTATCTTAAAACACACACTGATTTGCTATGCTACCATTTTTTTTGATGCAACACTTTTTCATTTCATTTCTATCATCTCTATTACAAATTTCTCCCATTTCTTCTCCAAAACTGCATTTCCAGTTTTTTCAACTTCTATCATTTTTTTTCTCCCTTTGTCAGGGATCCATTCATCTCATTCCTGAATGATCACAAGACCTAACTAGCAGAGCTCCTTAGTCCTCAAATAAAAAGAGCTACCATTTGCTGAAAGTCGCGTGTCAGAATCTGGAACATCCCATTAAATCCCCATAACAAGCCTGTTATCCCTCTTTTATGGATGAATAAGGTGGCTGAATTTCTTCCAATTACAAAATGAAGGAATTAGAATTTAACCAAAAGTCCAAACTGTAAATATGTGTTCTTTACACTATGCACAATTTCCCTTTCAAAGCATCTTTCACATCATTTCAGTTTGCAGAAAATCTTACTTTTTTTATATTACAGGGACAACTGAAAAGTAAGACAAAAAACGAATTAACCATTGTGATAATTCCCCTTAGAACAACAATGTAATTCAATTTTTGAATAAATGAACATTTTTTTGTTTGAAAAAATAAAGAACCACAGATAGACAATGGTGATACAAGGGAATACTTGCTTGTTTGCTCTGCTTAACACAAGGGGCAAACACTTTGCATTTCTGTAAGACACCAGGGATAGAAGGAGGTGAGTGATCTGAAACAGAGGGACAGATAGGGGAAACTTTGTGAGATAGTGATGGTCCCAAGACAAGTTCTATGTAGGGAAATCTCCAGCATGAAACTTCTCAAGACAAGCAATAGCCCATGGATCTCTACAAAATGGTAGGTATTATATTGATTTTAAAGTTCTTTCTTGCTTGTTTCATAATTCTATCATTTACTCCCTTGAATTGAGTAAAAATCATTACAAATGACAGATTGCCTTGAATTAGAGGTGACTTGTGGAAACCTTTATAGACCAGAAATTCTAGGAAACTAAGAGGACCCTCAAATCCATAGAGAAGCCAGGAGACAACAGGAAATCCTGGCACCTGCTGAGCTGACTGCTGCTTTTCCCCAAATATAACTGTAAAAGGTGACCCTGAAGAAGGGGGTATTATGATTAGACCTTCTATTAAACAGGAGTTTGACTCTCCCCCACACAAAAAAAGGCATTCTGAAAATCTGGATGAATGGAGTTTATCCAATTAAAATATAAGTATACCAATATTCCTTTCATGCTAAAGAATCTATAAAAACTTTCTTCAAGTTCAATTTTAGGCTCATTTTAATCTTTATGTAATTTACTTTATACTCTATTATATATCCATTCCTATTTTAATCAATCATCTACTGTCTTTCATACATATATTCACATATTGCTAACCTATGTATCTGCCAGGGTAGAGTATCGTAGACAAATTCATACACACCTCCAGCCTCCGTGCTCATTTTGTCTCATAAATCTAGTTCTATAAACTGTTTTGTTCATGATGGGACTACTTTAAACTTTCCTTCATTCATGGATTTTCCATTTTTTTTCTGAATGATTTCTTTATTCTTTAAACATTTAATTTCTTTATTATTGACCTGGTCCTACATTATTAAATTATCCTTTATTTGATAAACAGGATTTCTATTGGCTCCCAAGTTATAAATTATGGAGGATTTACACCTTATGTTTCTACATCTCTAACAGTAACACAGAATATTACCTGGTATGATAGGTTGAAGTGGCACTAAGATGGTGGAATTACTCTCTGGAAACTGTGAAGGTTACCTTGGATGGAAAAAAAATGGTTTTTCATGTAATTAAGTTATGAATTTTAAGATGGAGAGAATATCCAGGACTCTCTGAGTGGGCTGTAATTATAATCTGAAGTGTCTTTAAAAGAGGCAGGTAAATTGATTGCAGTGAAGGGAAAGCAATGTGACCACAGTAGCAGAAAATGGAGTGACGTAGTCAGGAAACAAGAATCGTGGATAGTTTTGTAAGACAAACAGGCAAGGAACAGATTTTGCATCAGAGCCTCCAGAAGAAACTATACTTTCTGACACTTTGATCTCAATCCTGAAGTCTAATTTTGGCAAGAGAAGCACCCAAACAACAGGAGAACAAGTCTGTTATTTTAAGCCTCCAAATTCGTCATAATTCATTACAATGGCAAGAACAAACAAATACCGCTGAGTACTTATAGTAGTTATTTAATAATTGCTTAACTGACCTTTTGACTTTTGGCAGTGGTAGAGACTTTTGGCAAGCACTCTTCTACCACTCTAGAAATAAGAGTCAATTCTTCATCATCTGCACCTTTTACTTGAAATGAAGGAGTATAATCTATCTAGTTAAAACACAATATAATATAATTTATATTATTATTTTTCTTAGATTATCTTCTTACTTTTAACCTAGTTCTATTCATCAGGCAATAACCTCGATTTATGATACATTTATTACCAAAAGCCAATGCTTCATATTATGCATAATCACAAAAGGAAATAATAGCCTACCCTTTGCTGTTCTTGCAATTTATTCCTTACTCTTTAGTGTTTACTTTTCCTTCTAATTTTGTATTTTTGTACATCTCAGCATGAGACTTTTGTACCTATAAAAAATGTTTTCTTAGAATGATAGATTTAATTTATATTTTGGAAGATATATATCCTATCTTTCCTGAAAATTAAAACAGTACAAATCTGAGTGAATGTTTTCTAAGGGCATAAAGAGATAAATGACACAATACAAATAAAATATTTTTGGGAAACACATTTTAGATGTCACTTTGTTATCTTGAGAGTCATATATGGCCCCATATAGAAAGAAAATTTATAAAGTGACAGGTTATTTTACTACTTTGTTAACTGTAGACCTCGCTGTACTATATTGATAAAAAATGAAGGAGTCTGTAATATGTTTTACTCAGATTCTGTTATGAGCTGAACTGTGTCACCTAAAATTTATATGTTGAAGCACTAACCCATAAAACGTCAGACTGTGACTGTATTTGGAGATAGGGTCTTTAAAAAAATCTAGTTAAATGAAAACCATTAGGTAGGCCCTCATCCCACAAGACTGGCATGCTTATAAACATATCAGGCCACAGAAAACAAGCATTTGTATGCACAGAGGCAGCAGGGGAGTAGCCAAGGAGAAAGGTCTTACAATAAAACAACCCTGTTGCCACCTTGATTTTGGACATCCACCTCCAGAATTGTGAGAAAATCAATTTCTGATATTTAAACAACCCATTCTGTGTTACTTGGTTATGGCAGCTCTAGCAAACTAATACACAAATCTTAAGATGTATCTTGTGACAATTCAGAAAAGATATGTGTCACCTAAATATATGTAGTCTGTTCTTGAGTTTCTAGGAATTCATATTCTATGTGACCAAGATATCAGCAGATTATAACTGCTAATTATTAAAACTGCAACTAATGCTTCACATGCTTATGTGCATGTATTAAAGAAAAATCACAACTGCACACCCAAACAGGGAAAAGTCTTATTCAACTTTAGACAATCCTAAAATATTAGTGCTACAAAAAATTGTCAGAATATGACTACATGGCAGTATCTCAAAAGATACACAAGAACATTTTCAGTTATGTATGGGGAAGAAAATTAACATGAGAAGTGACCTTCTCTCACTGGGGATTAAGGTAAGCAGCATTCTAAGAGTTCAATAAACTCCACCCACCACCCATCACCACCAAGTACAAGTCCTGCATAATCCTCAAGACAGTAAACAAGATAGACTTTAGTCCACATGATTTAATGATGTCATGTGGAACAATTGACTTAAGATAAAATTATCCAGGTGGTCCTGACCTAATCACGCAAGGTCTTTCAAAGCAGAGTTTTCTCTGGCTGGTTATAGAATTGGAAAGGAATGAAACAGAAAGATAATATTCTGTACCCTTACTGGCTAGAAGATAGGAAGTGTAGAAAGGACAGCACAGGGGTTATAAGGAACTCTCTAGGAGAAAAAAAGCAGAGATTCTCAGTACTACATAAGAAACTGGATTCTGCCAACTATCTGAATAAACTGTGAGTAGATTCTCTCTCAGTTCATCCTGATGAGAGCTCAGACCTAATGATACCTTGATTTCAGCTCTGAACAAAGTAAATATATATATATATAACTTTTGGCATAGAAAAGTATGAACTAATACATGAATGCTGTTTTAAACTGATAAATTTGTGGCAATTCGTTAAATAAATTTTTAAAAAACACACAAAAATTATTAAGAAACTATAGTAGTACATTTGGGCTACTACAGATTCAAGATGAATTCCAAGATTTAAAAAATGGTGAATGTTCTTATCTGTCCAGTATCTTTTAATTTTTAATGTTAATAGTTTTAAAATATTCATTAAAATATTATATTACTCTATAGTAGCATAATTTTTAGAACTATTATATGATCATATTATATTTTATGGGTATAGGAAAATTGATTACTGTTCAAGACCAACTTACTAAGAAACCACTCTCTAAATCACTCCTGTTAGTAAACAAAGTTGGTCATTGCTATTTAATAAGTGGATACATATGAATAAAAAATATATGACCACTGTTATTGCTTGAATTTGGAGTTTTCCTGCAAAAGCTCATATGTTAGACAATAGCAATGTTCACAGATGAAATTAGATAATAAGGGCTATAATCCCATCAATGGATTAATCTATTTGATGGATCAATAATCTGAATGGACTAGTAGGTGTATTAAGTAGTTGGGGCATGGTGGGAGAAAGCAGATCACTAGAGTCATGACCATGGAGACTATATCTGTTCCTGACCTTTGTCTCTCTCCCATTCTCTGCTTTTTGGCCACATGAACTGAGCAGATTTTCTTTGCCACACCCTTCTGCCTTATGTCTGCCTTACCTCAGGCTCAGAGCAATGGAGCTGGCTGATCATAGACTGAACCTTTGAAACTGTGAGCCCCAAAATAAACTTTTCCTTCTCTATAATTTATATATGAAAGAATATTAATATACATGCAATGCTAAAAGATTTGCAACAATACGCAGAGGGGAAAAAATCCCACTTTACAACTAACTGGAATGAATACTAAAGGGAAAATAGGTTTGTTGGGTTTTTTTAAAGTGGGTCACTTGTGGAAAAGATGAGAAAACAACCATGCTGAACAAAGAAATTTTGTAAAATGTTTAATATCCATATGGGAATTTTTTTCATCTGCTTCAAAAGGTAGAGATATGCAAAGCCCAGTAGCCCAATAATCACAAAAGCCATGTTTGCACTTGAAAGCAAGTCATTTCTTTGCAATTTCTAGCCTACCTAAATTTTTGTGATAGTATTAAGGAGAGATATTGAAAAGACAATTGAAAAACAGGTCCTAAAATATGCATAGTTGTAACCAAAATTCACTCTTTAAGAAGCAATTGCAGGGATAAAACATTTACACTATGCAATATGTAGCAATATGCAGCAAGTGTATTAACTTTGGATCCATAATGAGAGCTAAGTCAACTATACAAGGTGAAGACAAACCGAAATGAAGAAAGAGGATCAAAATGGGCCAAGAGCTTCACCAGGAAAGAAAGATGAAAAGTGATCACCAATGTATCTAAAATTGTTTATAATATTCCTAACTTGCCATTTTTCTAGATTACATATGGCTAATTTCATACTCTAGATTTTATCTCAGTTCATCTTTAAGTGTAGTATCCAAGATAGATAATTAGCTATATGGTCTTGGCCAAAAGGTTTTTCCTGTGTATGCCTCAGTTTCCTCATCTGTAAACATTAGAGAGTTTATACTGAGAGAAGCTGGATCTCAGGGTGTGGTGAGGGTTTGATGAGCTAATACCTGTAAAGCATGTAGAACAGAATATGGCATGACATGAGCATTGCATAGTGTGTGCTGTCAGGGGCAAAAAGAATCCTTTGATTAATATATGAATGTATTTGCAAATACATTAACCACTGTTTTAATTATTTTTTAGGTGCTAGGCACGTATCAGACACTAGAGTTGAAGCAGTGCCGGACAGTCCATGTCTTCAAGGAGCTTACAGTTGAGAGTGATTTAGACAAGTAAAAAGAAATGCTAATATCATGTGAGAAGTGCAGGGGTGCATATAAAATGTGAATGATGATAATATCTTCTTCAAAGATTGGCATGAAGCTTCAAGATGATAATTTTCAAAAAGATTTTATTACAGTAATTGGCATAAAGTAAGGACTTAATAAAAATGAGTTCTTAGTCTGTGTTATATTCTTCTCTGTTGATTTTTTAACTTGTTTTTTCCACTAGCTCATAAGTTCCTCCAGAAAACTAATCTCATCTTCAATCAACATTCAACGTTTTGACAATATATGCCTGATGACCTCTAAAGTGCAAAAGAAGAAGAGGAGGAGAAGGAGGAGGAAGAAAAAGAGAAGAAGAAAGAACAAAGAAAGAAGACAGGGTCATTGCTCTAGAAAGACAGATTTGTATACTTTTGTATTATAACCCAGGGTAGTAAATATAATTGTAGTGATAAAGTCAAGTTATGGAAAGGTAGAAAATGAAGCAACTTGTTTCAAAGGCTGTATCACCTTATATAAGTCTTAAATTGAAGTCAGGATTTTTTTAGGCTAACCAAAGGTATTTTATAAACCATGTAATGAAAGGATCTGACCAATCTGAAAGTTCCAGGAAAGATTCCTTAGGGAAAATTTGAGAAGGCAAGAGAGACACATAATGATGAGAGGTAGCTATATAGTGGATGGCAAAAATTATGGCGATTGGGGCACCAGGCTTGGGATAACTTGTGCCCCAAGGCAAGGAGTTTAGATTATGTACAGAGAACATCAAGGAGCATTGAAGCCATGTGATTGGCATTGCATGCTGGAATCCCCGCTTTGCTGAAGCACTGTGGATTGTAATTCTTATTGTAAAGCTCTGTTTTTCTGATTGAAGGGTCACAGGCTCAAGGATATGAAGACTGACATTTGGATCTGATTTTAATCTCTGGTATTATATTTAAGAAATACTATGTACTCTATAAACATTTATGGAGTTAAATTAAAAGCATGGGCTTAGTACAAAACTCTTTATTACTGACCTTACAATAAAAACCATATTGAGTAGAACAGTCCCTTGAATGTATTCAAACCTAGGTTCTCTTAAAAGTTGCCTCTAACCACAACTTGATTTTTTCTAACTAGGAAAGTGCCTGTCAAACCTTTTACTGATTGGCATGTGATCATGAAAAGATGGGAGCACACTTTTTCTGTGGTCAACAATCAATCACTTCCCAACAGAACTCTTCCTTAATTTAGTGTCAATGGTTCAAAATATTTTGTCTGTTTATTTTTATTTTATGAAAGAGGACCATTAAGCATACAATTATTGATGCTTTAAGAGTAGAGTGTATATTTGCCTCAGTCTGGCTGGGCACAATTCAGGAGCCACTTGTCAAAAGAAACTAACTTTATTTTTAGAACCACACACGCCAAACAAAACCGCTCCTCAGGAAAAACCCTCAGAGCCCAACTGCCACCACCAGCTTCCCACAAGCCACACCCCCAACCACCAGCCTCTCCACCTCCCACAATCCTCCTGCTCTTGAAGTCTATTGGCTGGGTCGTGTGGACAGAGCCAAAAAAGTCCCCCAATGAGGAGCTCCATGGCCTGAAAGGGCAGGGAAACAGCCCAATGAGCATCACCACAGAGGAGCCAATCAGCTAGATGTTGCTGGGGCCGCTGTGAGCCAATCATCAACTTGCAGTCTGAAAGTTTGCTGGGGCCCCTTTGGCTGTGGCTCTCAACATATATTCATAACCTTCTTTTGGCATTCGAAAAGCTGATAGTAGAATTGGTTCTGAATTAGTTGATCATTAAACTAAGAGACTAAGAATCTGGAAAGGATTCTAAGTTTCAAAGTAGATTTCTTCTCTCCCTCACAACTAACCTAAGACTCTTCCCTAAAATATTTTCTCCAACATGTAATAAATGAGTTATGTCTCATATGATCACACTATATTTTTAATCTATTATTTAGCCAATATGTTTCTGAATTTTGTAATAGGTATACCTTGGCATACAGTAATTAAATTATGATTAAGTCAATTTAGATGAGTATCTCCTAGCATTTGTGTTTAATTTTGAAAGCAATAACAGTATTAGTAATACTAATAATTTTAAGCACACCAAATTACCTAATGAGTTGTCCCTGTTAACATATGAACACTGAAAACTTTAATTTAGTAAAATTCAATCATAGCAAAATACATAAATCAAGTCATGATCTCATAGTCTCTCTAAACATATTCTTATTTCATACTATACTTGCTTTTTTCGTCCCTAAAATGTCATATGCTTCAGGTATCATTACACAATCCTTCTACTTTCTATGACCTAATTACCATAGACTAAATTCAACACCCAGCACATTAAGTTCACTTATGTACATGGGTGAGTTGGTCAGGGAGAAGCAAAGTTCCTTCCACTTTCTATTTATTTAGAGAATATTTCACTGTCTATTTCCTAAATTACTGAGTTTTCTTCCTTTTGTCATTGTCCATAAAGAGTCCAAAGTTGCAGCATACCTCTGTTATATATAGCTCATCCTCAACTGGGGAGTTTATAATTACCACAGGAAATGTCCCACCCTTCCCACTCAGCCACCATAACTTAAAAACATTCTAAAACAATATAGGCAATCTAGGTATTCATGCAGTTCATTATTTTTTTTTAAATACACCGGCATTTAGGAATTGGAATCCCCTAGTAACAAAATGTTCTTGTCATTAATTTTATCCTCTGATTTTCCAATACAATTGTATCTTTTTTGTTTGTTTGTTTGTTTGTTTTGGTACTGGAGATTGATCCCAAAACCTCAACCACTGAGCCACATCCCCAACCCTTTTTTATATTCCATTATTTAGAGACAGGGTCTCCTTGAGTTGCTTATTGTCTTCCTAAGTTGCTGAAGCTGGCTTTGAACTCACGATCCTCCTGCCTCATCCTCCCAAGCTGCTGGGATTATAGGTGTGCACCACAGCTCCCGGGTCATATCTGATCTTGTCCATGTAGAGCTAGCTCTGTTGTCATGATTGATTTTCACCAGCCCAAAACAAAATTAAATAAAGGCAAACATTGTCTCTATTTTTCTGTTATTGACTGGGGTGAGGGGAAAGCTATTGTGTGCTGTGATTTATAGTTCATGTCATCAAGTGGTCAGTTTTGTAAACTAAAACTATATAAAAAAATGCACTCTATGCTTACATGAGAGTAACCTGAAGGACAGCCAGGAAAAATGAGAATTTTTTTAAACTCTAAAATAAATAGAAGTTTATCTTATTTCAGATTCTCCAAATGATAATAGACTGATGTCCAATAATTTGTCTCCTCAGGGCTCCTTTCATGGCTTTTGTAGGAAAAAAATATATATCATTTCTTTGAGCTTAAGGATTTTTTCAATTTCTGTTCAGTCATTCCCCTGATGACCCTACTGAAAATTGTGCTGTGTGAGTAGAGAGATCTTTGGCAGATTTCTAGTCATTGGTATTTTGATGCACACAAGTGAGAAATGACAGTTTTGTATTTAATTATTCTGTACATGATGGCAACTTGACTTTCAGTAAGGCTTTCTAAAACGATAAAACCAACAATCCATGAAACTGAAAACAAATTAATTAACTTACACAGAATATTACATAAAGAATGTCTTTTTTCTAATCAAATGATGTTAAAGATAAAATTAATTGTTTCTGAGGATTGAAATTATCCTAACAGAACCTCTCATTTCATTAATCCGGACAAGTGTATAGTATGTATTTGCACAAATTATATAATTTTAATGTTGCATTTATCAACTTTGTTTTTAAACCTCTCAAATATGGAACACCAGCCTTTCCAGTGATCCAACAGGAAAAAATAAAGATGCTTTGAATTTATTACAACCCCCCGCTTTTTTTCTTTTAGTATAAAACAGAATAGTACAACCAGGAGACATGAAGAACCCTACAATATGTTCTTGTAACATCATCCTCAAAAGCTCTCACACAAAAGTGGGCCAGACATCAGGACATGACCAATGGCTCAGAAATTGCTGGCAAAAATGATTTGCTCTGAGTTTTGATAAAAATCTGGCCCTAGAGGAAATGATGTAGGCTGTTATATTACCAGAGAAATATGTGTTCTGATACTCCAATTCCCATCCAGGTCCCACTGTGGGGAGAGAGAAGAGAAAGCAGAAGGCCAAACAGGGACATAGCCTCAGAGCTGATTGACAATAATGGCCCACTTTCCCTCATAAAAGAAGAATTACTCACTCCATTCCTGTTCTGTAGTCAGTGTGGAGTTCTATAACATGTTTTTACTATCCTTTATTCTGCAGAGAGAGGATGACTTTTATCTTTCTAAATACTCATTTTTTAAATTTTGTTGTATGGTCTTAGGAAGTAATGCATAGATATATTTCAATCAGGCAAATAATGCCTGTTAATTTTTCTCACTTGCTTCGTTCATTTTCTTAAATCCTGGGCAAACTCCCCAAAAGGAAATGTCAACAGCTTATAACATTTTTTTTCTTCTTCAACAATTTTCCAATACTAAATTCCTCAATAACCTGTTACAATTTTTTTCCCCAAAAAATACAGCATGGCATCTGTAGGAGTCAGCCAAAATTTAACATTTTGTAGAAATTTAGGTTCCTATTTATGTTGTATTTTAAAAGTCATTATAAAATATTCATAATTAGGTTCTATAACAATAACTGAAGTTTCCCAAAAATTTTCTAGAAAACCTAAAATCTGACAGACATTTATCCTTTATAGGAAAGAAAAAAAAAAAGATGCAGAGGAGGGAAAGTTAAAGGAAGTGAAGTTATATTAGACTATTAACAGATTATAAAAAGCTGGAATATTTTCAAACTCTTGCCTATTCTTCATAGATTTATATACAGCACACAGGTTTGAAGAGCCGGAATTAGAAGTTTAAGAGAGAAAAGAATTGTTGCAAGGTAACTGTCCACAAGGAATTTCTTCATATCTAAATAAGGGACATACTTTTATTTCTCAGGGCTTTTATAGTTCTTCTGGTCCAACATTCATGCCAACTTTTGGAAAGACAGGGAGATAGGAGAGCTATTTTTCTTCCTAAACTGCTGGCTCCCCAGAGAGGGGGAATTTAACTTCAGTCGTTCAAGGGCAGGCACTGGGGAGAGCATCCTAGAATCACTGGAAGATGTGGACCTGGCATGGGCAGCTTCCTCTGTGGTCTCAGCAGGAGTGAACAGATATTCTAGGAAAGCTTGTGTCAACCACAACTGCTGACCTAGAATCTCTGTAGGGGTTTCAACACTGGGGCCATCCATAGTCTCTCTTATTTTTCTCTTCCTTTTGGCAGAGTAATGGGCTGTACCTTATTTTAAGAGGCTGGGGTTTGCTAGAATAAGATCAGAGGATACATATTCAGTTAGTTTAGGTTTGACTCATATGGGCAGTTTTCATGTAAAGGTATACAAACTGCTGGGGGTTAGTTAAGGGATTAACACATGTCTCTCTTCTATGCCAGAATTTGGAACCAACAAAGAGACAGAAAGGGGTCAGATATGGAAATTGGAGATCTATTACAGATAAAAGCTAGACTTGATTGAGTACGTTTGTGAAAGTATGTGGCGAAGTGGGCTTACCAGCACTCCCGTCTCAGACACTAAACCCAGAACTTAGAATGCAACCCAACTGCAAGGAGAGGTAAAGATCTACAGAGAAAATGCAGGTAGGCAGATTTTTTTATTTGTATGTGAGGTATAGAGAGGAAGAAAATATAATAATATATGACATACATACTGCTAATTATTTCTAAAAATAATTATTAACACACACACACACACACACACATACATACGCACACACACACACACACTCAAATCTCCAAAGTATCCCATGAGGTAGGAATACCCCTATTCCTATTTCACAGATGAAGAAAAAGAGGCACAGAGCCTTTAAATAAGGTCCCAAGCTCAGCTGGTAGACATTAGAGCCAGGATATAAATGCAGAAAGGTTTCTGCTTCAACATTCATTGTGCTGCAGAAAAGATAATACCATTATGCTAAAATTCAATTAAGATTATTGCTATGTAGTTGAAAAGTTCCAGGAATTTGGGTTTTCCTTATTGCCCAGATCATATCTATAATTTTGAGAAGATGCATGAAAGTTGGCATAGGCTCACTACCAAGAGAGACAGATGGTGCTGTTAATATACATTTTACCTTTGTTATATCCCTTCAAAACCTAAAAATTAAAGAAAGAATCCATATAAATTTGGACTTACCCACTTTTAATTAAATTATGAATACACTAATATTTTCCAGTGAGACCTAAGACCATCATATATTCTATGAAAACAAAGCATGGGATGAGGCAGGGTATTTTTGTCAAGAAATTTGGGGAACTAGTGGACACTCTTTTCACCTCTTAGACAGTCTCAGTGCCTGCACCTCAAATGTTAAAGGTTCCATAATCTCCTGCAGTCGAGTTCAATGTTGTTTAACTCATCAATTCCAAAACTCCTTTGGGCGCAGAACATTTTGTTGTCTTTATAGTTGCTATTTCTTAAAAACACCTATTGGAGTTTTGCATAATATCTACTTATTCAGTGAAACATTCCATAGACAATTGTGTGCTTCGAATCTAATTCTATGTATTTACACTTCACCTTACCCTTTAAAAAAGACATATCATAATTCACATTTTTTTCACACTTAACAGGGACACTTGCCCTGAAATCATCATGTGCTTTATGAATCATAGCTTGTCATAGTTTAACTGGCAGCACCTTTCTTTCCCAGTGGTTACAAAAATTAATGGCATATTCTAAAACTATGGTGTCTCAGATTGGATGAAACCTCCATAGAAGGACAGGACATGGAATAGACATTCTGTTTTGTTTTGTTTTTCTTTTTCATATATGTCCAACACAATATTGCAAATCAAGGGGATCTCTATCATCTAGTTAACACCTAGTATACAATAACCACAACAAGTTCTACTAAAAAGGAAAGAAGATAGGCATGTGACATTTCTTCCATTTTGCAAAGAATTAGAATCTCATAGGTTTCCTCAGTGAAATGGAAACACATGTGGTCTCTGGAATTGGGCAGGGTTTCCATTGTAAATGGTTTCTTTCTAGCCTGGCTTCTTTAAGGAAAGTTATTTGGCATTTCCTTAAACAATGTCACTTCCCAATTTCTAGGCAGCAGTAATTCACTGCTGCTAGAGCCAAGATAGAATAGCTGTGCATTATAAATGCTTCTTTGTTTCTTGTTCACTTCCTCTGTATATTTTAGTCCCGATTAAATACATTTGTGTAATGTGTTTTAATTCAGAGATTCGATTTAATTTTGAAGTCTTCAAATTATGTTGAAAAGGCAAGAAAGTAACATCACAATTTTCATGTTTCCTGTTAGCTGGATGGCTGAGTGGTTCACTACTAATTTGATACCTTAGCAAAATAGGGTGACTACTAATAAGCACTTTCTGTTATCAAACAGCTGCTATCTGCTACTAGTGGCAGGTTTTTTTTTTTAACTTTGCACTATTAGCAAATGCATGTCAATATCAAATTATCTCATATCTCTGAAGATGTAGTATTTAATCATTATTCAGATAAGCTGATTTAAAAATTGGGTACAGAACAAAAAAACAATTTCATTCTCTTGGGGAAAAAAGCAACAAATGATATAAAAGTTTATTTGTTAACATTCTTTCTGCAAAGTATTTGCAAGATCCTCAAGAAAGTGAATCAAGATTTTCAGATTTAGTAGGTGACTTGGAGATCTATAGGATGACCCCCTCTTCATCTACCTTCTCCTCATTGTTATTCTTCACTTTTCAGATTAGAGACTCTAAACTCTTCAGGTTCTTGCTAGAATGACAATTACATTCTCTTATTAAAGTTAATCATCCTGTCTCACAGACTAGGAACTAAATCTTTCACTTTACTGCCCATATTTATATAGTTTTGTCCAAGCAGAGAGTTTTAAAAAGAGAAATTATGACTCATGTGAATCCACAACTATCATTTCAAAAATGTATTTGTATTTCTTCTCTCTTTAAAAAAAATGTGATGGTTGGAAGTAAAGTGGTTAAAAGTATTTTTTTTCATATGCTTTTCTTAAACATTAATTCCAAGAATACTTTCTTAATTATATAGGATGATATTTAAAAGCAGTTATGTAGATGACTATCAAGTTTCCAAAAATGAGCTACCTCTACTTGAGAATACTTGTGTTTAGAAATTAACATAAAGCAAAGAAATCATGGAAGAGTTTATATTTTGTCCTCCTAGGATAGTACTTGGATGACTAATAATCAGAATCATGACCTACCTAGATTACTGTAGAAGTGTATTACAGTGCCTCTGTGAATAATGGATAATAGTGAATAAAGATTGGGCCCTAGAACCTATTTAGAACAATTTACAAAAATTTGAAGGGCATCTAGGAGATGAAGGAAAGGAGTCAAATATTGTTCTGACTCATTGTTGTTCCAATCTGAAGTGCTAGCTCTTATGGCTTGAATCTGGAACGTCCCCCAAAGACTCAGGTTTTAAAGGCTTCGTCACCAGTGCATGTTGAGAAGTGGGATTTTTGCAGAGTGATTAGATCATGAGGGCTCTGAACTCATCAGTAGTTTAACCCTCTGGACTATTGAGAGGTATTAGAAATTGCAGGAGATGTAACCTAGTTGAAGGAAGTGAGTCTTTGGGGATGTGCATGTGCATGAGAATTATGTCTTGTATCTGATCCCTTCTTTCTTTCTGCTTCCTAAGCTTCCATAAAGTAAGTGGCTTTGCTCTACCACACCCTTACACCATGATGTTCTGCCTCACAGCAGGCCTAGAAACATGTGCAAGCCAAACATGGACTGAAACCATGAGCCAAAATCAATCTTTTCTCTTCTAAGTTAATAATCCCAGGTTTCTTGTCCCAACCAAGAAAAGCCTCTGGCCCTATGAAAACTATATTCCAAGTTAATGAGAGAAAATCAGAAGAACTTCCAATCCAGAATTTTCGTCATTGAGTCTTCATATATTATGCCCAGGACAGAATTTCAGTGGAGACCACACAATAACTAAGCCTTATATTTTATTTTAAATTCTAACTTTATTTCTTCTCACTTGTCTTTTACAATACAATATACCCAATTCAATGCAACCCTCTTTAGCAACTTCTCTCTAGTAGCCCTAACTATACTTCCAGGACCTATTTAAATATCACCTCAATTTGAAGCATCTTACAGCCAGTCTAGGCACCTTTTGTCTATTTCTCCTCTGTGCTTCCTCAAACTATCTTCGTATTTCTAGTGTGTAATTGATAGCGAATTGTACCTGTCAGTTTACATGAGCTCACATAGCAACTTCCACTCAGTGGACTTTTGACAAATATGTATTAAATGATTGCATAAATATATATAAATAAATTAATAAATGGTTAAATAAAAAAGTCTCTTTTTTTCTGCTAGGCTGTGCATTTGGCATGGTTTCAGAATCATTCTTTGAGCATATAAAGTTAGCTCTCTTACTTATAGGCATTTTCTGAATTAGAGTAGCCTTGCTCAGTACTGGCAATGTTGACCACACAGTCCCATTTTATTCAGTATCTCATTCTATTATGTTCCAGTTTTGATTATATCTCCTGGTCACATGATGAATGCAATAACTATGTGCAGATTACTGTGAACAATCTTTGAAGTGTTTGTCTCTACCAAAGATTGTTTAGTCCTTGAAAACCTGGTACCCTGTTGCTCATAATTATACTGATTTTCTGCTCATGCTTCTAATACAAGTCTTCAAAAGCATCCGAGTCTATTTTTTTAGTCTGTCATTTTAACTTAAAATTTTTTAGAGTATGTTCCTGCAAGAATAGAAAGTATGGACTCTGGATATTCATAAGAGTATTATATATACACTAGTAAGGAATGCATGTTCTAAAAGATCAAAACTTTTCAAACTATATTTCTGAGGATTTATCTACATTTTTCATTTAAGAACAATGGAAATATTTTCTGACATTTATTAGAGTTTAAATAAAACTATGTATTCTCATTCCCAGATGGGTTAGTCTTTCAGAAAATATTGTTAGACATTCTATTTATATTTTAAGTTTATTTTTTTTCTTTTGTCCCAAGAAATATATCATGGAAAACTATATATATATATACACATATATAATTTTTTCTTTCTTTCTTTAGTTGTTTGGGTTAAGGCAGATAACTTTCTAGCAACGAGTGCCATCTAGTGTTACAAATGCATATATGTGTTAATGGAAACATATTTAGGAAGTAAAATTCCACTTCTCATAACAATATTTTTATAAAAATAGCTGTAATGAGATTTAAACACTATTTACTAAATTTAAGACTTCCTAATCTCTTATTTTTAATTTAATATGACCACGTTAATATACATTTGTATAGCATACAAATCAACAGTAAAGGTAACAGAGCAAAATTGATGAACATTATTATTCAATCCACAGAGACTTTATTTTTTTTCTCTAAATTGGGCCAATTGAACTAATATTTAAAAATTACCTTCTAGATTAGGTCCAGAAAAGTATACTAAATCCCATGACCTGCCTTTCTGTTCTTAAAGTTCTAATTTCAAATCCATGACACAGAATATCAGAAATAGGAAGATTAATGAGACTATGAAATATAAGAAACACAAACATGTGCTATTCTCTCAATGTTCATTACTACAAATATAAAATGATATATTCTCTCTGAACATTTTTTTTTCTAGCACTGTGGATTGAACCCAGTGCTACTCCACTACTGAGCTAGATTACCCAGTTCTTTCTATTTTTTTCTGAGACAGGATCTCACTAAGTTGCTGAGGTTGGCCTTGAACTTGTGGTCCTTCTGCCTCAGCCTCCCAAGTCTCTGGGATTGCAGGTGTGCAGATATTGTATATTTTTGTCTGAAAATATGTTGTAGGTTGAATCCCACATTTCCATGTGCAAACAGAAATGAAAAAAAAATAGTTTTAGATGTTTTGTGCCCATGTGGGTGTGTAAAAAGAGGTAGACATAACAAATTGAAGTATATATCTCAATGTATATGACCAACAAATATACCACTTTGGGTTAGTATGTTTTGCTTAGTAATTTATTATCCCAAAATTTAGTAGTTTCAAGTAATAGTCATATTATTACATCTCATGGTTTTGTGTGTGGAGATTTGAGCAACTTGTCTTCTGTTTGATGTGGCTATGGAAACTCAGTGTGATTCAGCTGGTCTGGGGGTACCTTTGCATGGATGGTTGGAAGATAGAGATCAGCTGGGAGTGTTGACTGGAGCATCTACACATGGCTCCACCTGCATGACCACCAAGTTCCAATGAACAAGGAATTCGACACATGGTTTTAAAGATCTGACTTTGAATTCGTACAGCATCACTGGAGTTGCCCTCCCAGATTCACTCAACTAAACATCCTCACCTATTGGTGGGTAAAATGCCAAAGAATCTGAAAACACATTTTCAAGCCACCAGGAATCCATAGGGAATAGTTGAAAATTTTAAGAATGCTTTATGTGTAGAGGAGATGAATTCTGATGGCTATCTTCAATTCTTAGAAAGTTCATCAATAAAATTAAGAAGTAGTCTATATAGTCAAGAAAATTGATATGAGAATGAGTAAGTAAAATGTTGGAGAAAAGTATTTCAGTTTCATATAAGGAAGGAGAGTTTTCTGATGACTGAGCCTATACATTACGGTCATAGGCTGCTCTGAGAGGCAGTGAACTGTTAGGGTGCACACAGATGCCATAACCATTACAGATGTGGTATCTACATTTAGTGAAAGTTTAGACAAGGTGGACCTCAAGGTTTCAATAGTACATCCTATGGACAGGGATCTGCCTCTTCCTCCATGGTGATATTGGTAAACTATGAGCATCTGAAGGAAAGACAAGTTATTTAGGGTAGAATTTTGTAATTTATAAAATCACAAAGCATGCACCTGCTTCCCATGTTGCCTGCATGATGTCACACAACAGCTAGCTAACTCACTGAATGTGTTAATGATTAAAACCCATTTCTAGGTAAGAAATACAAAAATAGCCATGTTTCTTATTTATGCATATTAAAATCACTATAGGGAATTTCAAAACAGTGATTCTCGAGGTATATCTTCAGAGATTAAAATCACTATAGGGAATTTCAAAACAGTGATTCTCGAGGTATATCTTCAGGTATATCTTCAGAGTCTGGAGGGGGTCTGGGCATTGGTGATTTTAATGTCCACTTGGAGTTGGGGATAAACAGCTACAGCAGCAGGGTGATACTTTGCCTCTCTGGCCTCACTGAGGGGAACCCGTGCAGCCAAGGCAGTTCCCCGGGAAAGTCTAGGAGAAAAGATTGTTGTAACTTAAAAATAACATGTATCAAGAAGCAGTAGAAAATTATAATAGGCTTTTTTTCTTTATGCCAATAACTTAATCTTCCGAGGACTTCATATATTCTTTTTACATTGCATTTGCAGAACAATTAAAACTGAAAAACTGCAGTTACAAAACACATTTGTCCACTTAAAAAGAAAGTTGTCTCAGGACAGATGTGTTTCTCTTATTAAATCCAGACAGACCATGTTCTAATTGAGGATAGAAAATGCGTCAGCATTATTTTGAGGATTACATCCTGGTTTATTCAATAAGACTTCAATAATTTTCAAATTAATCACTATGTGAAATAGAAACTATAGATAACATATTTTAGAGCCAGGTAATAACAGGCCACATTATACAGGCTCTTTGGAAGGAAACAGGTACAGATGAATAGCAACTTTTCTAGAAACGTGTCTATACTCTGTATAGACTATAATGAATGTTTTTAACTAAAGCAACATTTTTTTATATCTATCACAAATGTTAGCTCTTAGATATTTTTGAACCATTAGTTTTTGTTGAAATTATAAAATGGAACAAATAGTCTCAAAAGTTCAGTGAGATCAAAGCTATTATTTCTAATATATTTTCAATTAGGCTCCCCATGTGTTATTCAATATGAAATTCTTTCAGATACAAGTGAAGGGTAAAATTCAATTTGTCATTTAAAATTAGTCAGCTGAAAATTTTAAATCTCTCAGGAACCATGTCACATCTCAATTTCTGGGCTTGTTTGGAAGTGAAGATGAGAGGGAGCCTACTGTGAATGCTGATGTAAAAGCTAGAATCACTCTTCATTCTCATTTTAGGGTCATAAATTTCTAGCTGTACCACTGGAGTGAATCATTAGTTCCAAGCATCAGAGCAATATTCAACTAAAATATCTCTGTTTCATTCATAGTAAGTCATCACAGTGTGACATTCTAGCACTTAATAACAGGGATCTTCATAAAGCATCTTGGGCAGTCTTAGAAATTTTCTTATATCTTCGATTAGGAATTATTTTGTACTGTGATCCATAAGAAATTGGTAGACTACTGTGCCAAATTCAGCTGAAGATCACTGCATGTGACAAATTACTTGACAGTGTTACTTTCTAATTCTGGGAAGAAACTTTATATTAAATCATCTAAAGTTAGTTTTATTTTTGTGAATTGTTTTTTTAATGTGTTTTATTAAGTAAAGAGATTTTATGTTTGTCCTTCACTTAAGTGGTATCATAACACAAACAGAAAACTGGAAAATCAGGTGAAATATGACTGGAAGTCAACAATACATTAATATACACAGTTTTAAAAATTTCTAAGCAAAGTACATTTAGCATTAAGGTACCTCCTTGAGGGTAGATATTTCAACCATATTCATCACTGGATTCTTAGCACTTAGCAAAGAGCCAAAAATAAAGTGGCAATTAAAAATATTTTTAATTAATTAATTAATTAATCAATCAATGAAAGTCCCATTCTAACAAGCACAAGTTGCAGTTTGGGGGGAGTTGTTGTTAGTGCAAAATTAATTCTTGATACATACAATTTTTCTGGATGCAAGTATGTTTGTCAATATAAAAATTCATTTTTATAATATTATGAGATTGTTATTTTTCTATTCCTATAAAATACCCTTCTAAAATCATAAGCCAATTTTTCTCCTCTAAGTTGTTGTCAGATCTTTCAGTCACAACAACAGAAAAGCTGACTAAAACAATCTTCACCCATTTTAATCTTATTTATTTTAGAACAAATCAATAAAAAGCACATATCAGATCCATATAACAAATCGTGAAGTCAACATGACACTGGTCTTTTTCAGATAAGCCACAATATTTCTGGTCAGTTCTTACCTGGGACAAATAAAAAACCAAAAATCTTAATTCTGAGAATGGAGTCAGGTCTTAATGTTTCATGTCTCTGGCAGTTTGAAAATCTCTTTCAGGAAAATTTACTTGTCCTTCTCTCTTGTGTTTTCTATCATGACATTCTTTGGGTTTTTCTCTATTTCTGTTCTGGTGTTTGATAAGAGAACAGAATGAGTTAAGTGGGTTAGGTTTCATGCCTTAAGCTTCATTTCATCTTTATGACAGTCTCAGGAAGAGGAGATAGAAAACTTCAAAGTGATTAAGTAATGTAGTCAACATTTATTCAGTTAATTTTCAAAGTTGAAATTTGAAAATAGTTTGTCTTGACTCCAAATCTCTATACCAAGCTGCCTTTCTATTGGCAACTGTTATTTTTGGGGTTAACGGAAACTCCTTTTCATTCTCTAACTAAGGAATTCTTAATTTGGGTAATCTAGTAATATTAGAAAAGTAAAACACTACCACTCATTTAAAAAGTAGAGTATTTGAGCCTTAGGAAGTACAAATATGCTTAAGAATAAAGGAACTGACCTAAGTAGCTTCATTGTTTTGCACCAGGATCTGCTCTGAACAAGTCCAATCTGTGATAACAAATGGGAAACTGACTTTGGGTCTGAGAGTCCAAAACTAATACATTATAGTTATCTTTAGTCTTCTATTTGGTTGAATATAATTATTAGTAAGGATTTGTTTTTCTTTTTGCTTCCATTTCTTCTCCTTCTGAGTTCTGGTACTTTTTAAATGTCATTTCACTGAACATTTAAATTTAAAATCACCTTCCCCCAAATCCCTTGTCATAGAAAAATATATCTGTTTTCTATTTAAATAGTTATTAAATGGAATAACAAACTGGTTTTTGTGAGTAGAGCTGGTCACTACTGGGTCTAGTGAAAATATGGAGAACTGATCATTGTTTGAGAATTGGGAGAAAAAAGAGGCTACTGGTGACCAAAGACTTATCCCAGTGACAGGTACAGTAAGGCCTAAACTTTGAGAACATGGTACCTTTTGTCTGCAGCAGCATATAGGTGGGATACCCTGTAGAGGCATTCAACTACGCACTACTGTTCGACTACCTTAAAATCAGTCCCCAAATATATCACAACATTATTACCCCAAATTCAAGAGTACAGCACACACCTTAATTTTTGAAACAACATGAAACACTGCAGCACTTATAATCAGGTTTATTGTGAATTGATCTTGGCTCTTTCTTGCTTTTGCTTCCCTGTAAAAATTCTGCACTGATGAAATTAAAAAAAAAAAAAAAAAGTAACCCAAGAGTGCCATCTAGTGGACATATCAACTATGACCACATCAGGTTGTTAATTTCCCTGAGACTTTTCTGAAAATAAAACAAGGAAAAATAAATTGGAGGAAGTACACTGTCCAGAAAATGGAAAGTCCTAGATAATATCTAGCAATTAAAGGAAGAAGTTTAAATCTAGAGACAGAGGTAGGAGGCAATGCTAATCATTGTCTCCTCTCATAAGATAAGGAACTCCCCAACAGAGGTGCAGTGAAGGGAGAGGCGGAGGAGGCTGGAATATTCCAGAACAGCTGTCCACACTGTCACTGATGTGGGGTGAGAAGGAACATTAATCTGTGCTCAGATTCCAGAAGGGAGCTCTCATTGGTAAAATTGCTGTGAGATAAAGAATGTACCAGGAGTTAAAAATTTAAAACTGCAGCTTTTCCTCAAAAGGATTTGATAATGGTGTACATATGACTACAGTAAAGAGAATTTTAAAATGGCTACTGTGGAATGTGCAGGAGTAAGGAGGACCTGATGAGAGTTTGGGCATTCAAAGAATGCCCTGGGATAGGAGGAAAGGGGACACTGAAACAAAGATGTTTCGAATTCCATTTACTGTCCTGCATGGGGCAGGAGTTTGGCATCCCCCTGATGTACAACTCCAAGTTGGAGATTTATTACATAACACTTGTATTTTCTAGAGTTTTGTGTATTCAAAAGGAAAAGTGAGGCTTTTGCTAAACTCTGTAGTTACCTCAGCTGGATCCAGACAGGTGAAAAAAGAGGCTGTCTGTTGCTACTCTATAAATGGACCTCTTAAAGCAGTAGAGCCCTAATTTTAGTGCATCCAAATTACACCATAAGGTACTTACTAAAAATGTGGTTTCCCAGGCCTCATCAGCTGTGATTTGAGGGTCTATCCGGGGTAGAACTCAGAGATTTGCATTTTAAAAAGCACTCTCATTCCAATGCAGGTGGTGTGGAACTACAATTTGAAGAAGACTGTCTGATGAATGAAGGGTAAATCCATTGAAATGTGCTGCCTCCGGAAAGGCAAAAGTGATACTGAGTGGAAAGGGAGAAAGTAGAGAATTTTATGCTGCTGTTATTTGGCTATTCCAAAAGACATTAAGAAAATAGGAGGACCAACTCATTTCAGTTTGCTTAGGATTTTCCTGATTTTAGCACCCAGGAGTTCCTTTCAATCACAAGCAAACCAGGAACAACTGCTCATCCCACTGAAGAATCCTTGAAAGAGTTGTGCACAGCTATAGCTATAAGAGAAAGTTCAGCAAGGAATCAGAGAAACTCCTGAGGTGATTCAGACAGAACACGATCTGCTGGTGAATCACACTGAGAGTATGGTTGGGCGCAGTGGTGCATGCCTGTAATCCCAATGGCTTGGGAGGCTAAGATAGGAGGATAATGAGTTCAAAGCCAGCCTCAATAACAACAACAACAACAACAAAAATGAGGTGCTAAGTAACTCAGTGAGACCTGTCCCTAAATAAAATACAAAATAGAGCTGGGGATGTGGCTCAGTGGTCAAATGCTTTTGAGTTCAATCTCCAGTACCAACCAAAAAAAAAAAAAAAAAAAAAAAATATATATATATATATATATATATATATATATATATATATATATCAGTTCAAAGGGTGAAAGCAACTGGAGACCCACATTTGCTGACAGTGGGGAAGAGCTGGTTTTGAAAGCACTCAATGATTGACATCATCACAGAGTAGTGAATGGTCTGTTGGACTAGAAAAATAAAACTCTTTTTATCTTTTTAAGATTTAATATTCACTTGTTTTCCAATAGGTAAATCCACAAACAAAAATAAGGGTGGAGATGAAAAAAATGAATTTAGTACGACTCATTCCAAGAGAGCCATATTGATTTTTGGAATGAAGTGAGACTAAATTTTTGTAGAATCTTTTGAAGTTTCCAATTCCTTCAACCAGTCATTCATTTGCATCCCACAGACACAGATGGTAGTTTTTCAGGATAACTTTTCCAGAATGAAAGAAAATAAAGATATCTTATTGGTGAGTTTTTAGATGCACATGATCCATTCTATAGATCTTGATGTTTTAACCTAACACTAAAATTGTCAGTAAAGGATGTGTAGAAGAAAACAGGCTTCTATAGGAATAGGGATGGCTGACTCTAAGAACAGAAAATACAGCTTTAAATGTTGTAAAATATCTGTTGTAGATTATATTCATTTGGAGATATGTGTATTTGATACAGTGGATCGATTTCTTTGACAGAAATCAGGATTCCTTTCTAGAACTGAAAGCCAGGGAATTATTCAGCTGGATCTCCTTTCAGAAGAGCAAAGCTTTCTTGAATGAAGGATTCAAGGGTAATGAGGACCCAATGATGTTGAACAGATGCAGTTGAAACAACTAATTGCCCATGCAAATGTATGAGCATCTCCTCTTCCTGGACATAGAGCCCCATGGAAAAGAAGCAAAAATGATCTGTGCTATGAGCAGGAGTGTCCATCTACACATTCTGCTACCCATTCTTTTCTATGCACAGTTCTCTTTAAGCCAACTGGGATGGTGGTGCACAGAATACCCTTGGCAACATTTGTTGAAAACAAAACATCTGCCTATCTGGAAGCCTGGATGACAGTAAGCAGGGCAACCTGTCCAATTAATTTTTCACCCAATCTATGTGAGAAAGAAAAATTCTACTGGGCAAAAGTTTATCTGTTTGGGGATGTATTGTTAAAGAAGTTGGACGGATTTTACTAATTTAAACAAAACCCCGGAACAGGTTGTATTGTGGAGGTATTGCTTCTAGGGCTTGGTATAATAGAAGAAATGGAGGCAGTAAGCATACCTGAGGCCAGGTGATGCCCTGTACTATGAGCTCAGATCATCTCAATGTGGAAAGCAGAAATACTTTCTCTATGGGAGTCCATTTCCCAGCAGAGAATATTCTTAAATGTAAAAGGACTTTGTAGCAGACAAGCAAGATTTCTTTTCAATTATTTCTGCTAAAGATAGTAAAAACTGTAGTTTCATAGTAAAAAAAAAAAATGAATCACACACAAGAAGGAATGCAACATACTGCTACTTAACATTTCTTTCACTTCCCAAATTAAAACTCTGATTACACCTAAGTTTTCAGTCATAAGTCGTCTAACAGTCCTTGTGAATGTTGTCTCCATATTTGAAGAAGTCCAAATGTCTGCTAAGGACTCAGAAAGTGGAGAGTGGGTCACATGTGCCAACAGCCAAAAGGAAACCCCTTAAGTGAGGGAAGTGTTGCTAATAAGTGGAAAGGTTACATTTTATTGAGTATACACATTTATGGTCACAGTTTTAAGTTTCTTTTCAAGCAGCATTGCCAAGATGAAAGTTTATAATTAAATCCCCATTTTACAAAGATGTCAGTTAGTTTATTCAGTGGTTTTATGATTTAATTAATGACTAAGACAACTTATTTTAAGCATGAGTAGTTTTAATAGTAAAGGATAGCTTAGATTACTAACTTGATGGTCCAGAGGGACTGTTCCCTTGTGAAAGGGCAATTCACTGTAAGACTTCCTTATGTTCAAACCTGCTCTCGCTTCATGCAGTGTACTTTATGACTCAGTCATGTGGTTTCCACTCAACTATCTTAAAGCAGCTGCTTCCTAACCTCTGCCCCTCCAACTTACACACATTTTCTGTCTTATGAATTTAGTTATGTTTGCGATGAAGCCCATAGAAAAAGGCACAAGTACACATGAGTTCACAAAGGTACGTGATCCAGTGAATATCTCTTCACATGAGTCCATGAAAGAACAAATCTAAACTAATAAAAACAGAGCAGGGTTTGGGAGATAAATGCTCTGCAGCACACATAAAAAGCTTTGTTACCCTGAGCTCTGGCCTCCAGCAGCCTCTATTATATATTTGTTTTCATGGAGGCAATACCTTTTCCTACCACTATAGAAAGTAAAAATGAATAATTAAAAAAGAAATAATGGACCTGACTTATAATAATTTAGAGTAGCAGAAAAGAAGAGAATCAAAATCATCCAGTACATTTTTATTATCTAATATTTGGTCAAAACCAAACACTCTTAAAAGATCAAAATATTACCAGACAGAACCTATATTGGATGTACAAATATTTGATAAAAACTCTTAAAAATAGAATTCTGCTAAGTAGTAGAGTACAATTCACTCATACACATTTACACCCATGTATAGTTGTGTGTTACTTAATGATAGGGGCGGATGCATTCTAAGAAATGAGAAGTTAGACAATTTGGTCGTTGAGCAAACATCGTACAGTGTGCTTACACAAACCTAGAGGGTAAAGCCTATTATACACATGAGCTAGATTTTAATCTTATGGAACCACCCTCATATATACCATCTGTTGTTGACTTAAACATCATTATCATTATGCAGCTCATGTCTGTGCATGCGTGTATGTGCGCATGTGCAGGGGAATAGAAAGAGAGAGAGAGAATACATGCTTTACTTCTATGGCTTGAGATGGGATAGGAGTGTGAAAAATATACAAATATGAGACCAATTTTTATAAAAATTGTATGAAAGTTGGAAATGAGCCTTCCGCAATGAAATAAAATAATACAGAAAAATAGCATGTGATTAAATACTAAAAGAAAACCACATGATTTTATTGGAGAAAAAGCACTGTCCTGTGATATAAAATTTGGAAACATAAGTTCACTCTCACCTCTATAATTGTCAGTGGACACTAATGAATTCACTTCCAGGACTCACCAAGGCACTAAATTACATGATCTTCAAAATTCCTTCTACTTCTAAATAGAAGGTTTTAATTTTAAAGATGAGCAAATTAGGAAGAGAACAGATGTATTCTCAGAAGACATTTGGAGAAAAATAAGAATTGAAATGAGCTTTAAAGAGTGTGCATGTGACCCAGATATTCCACTCCTAGGTTTATACCCAAAAGACTTAAAAACAGCATAGTACAGGGACATAGCCATATCAATGTGTTAATAGGAGCACAATTCACAATAGCTAAATTGTGGAATCAACCCAGATGTCCTTCAGTAGATGAATGCATAGGGAAACTTTGGTATATATACACGATGGAACATTGCTCAGTATTAAAAGAGAATAAAATCATGGCATTCGCAGGTAAATAGATGGAGTTGGAGAATATAAAGCTAAGTGAAGTAAGCCAATCCCAAAGAACCAAAGTGTTGAGGGCCATAGCCGAGTCGGGATGACACATGGCATTTTTGCCAGAAGTAGTGGTTGAGAGGTGACGCCAGCTAGCCATTAAGATGATGACTTTTGAGTTCTCATGGGGTTCCCATTGAGTTCCTGTTGAGCTCTCGTGGGGATTCCTGTAGAGTTCACATTGGTTGGGGAAGTGCCAGAGGAGGGATTTCCAGTTGGTGGTTCCTGGAGGAACCGCCTGGTGTTCCGAAGAGTTCCCGGGGAGCGTGTGTGAAGTGTGCTGGTGGAGTTCAGAAATAAAGTTTGTTCCTGCTTGAGTGGCTCGTGATTTGTGCCCAGCCAGACTGCAGCACCAAAGGCCGAATGTTTTCTTTGATATAAGGATGCTGACTTATAATGGCAATGGGTGGGGGTAACATGGGAGGAATGGAGAAACTTTAGATAGGGCAAAGGGGAGGGATTGGTAGCAAGGGGGCAAGGGGGTAGGAATGATAGTGGAATGAGTTAGACATCATTACCCTAAGTACATGTATGAAGATAGGAATGGTGTGAAAATACTTTGTGTACAATCAATGACTTGAAAAATTGTGCTCTAATATGAAATGTGTGTAATATGAAATGAATTGCATTCTGCCATTATGTATAACAAATTAGAATTAATAAACAATTTAATAAAGAAAAAAAGAGTGTCTAATAAAAACAGTGCATCTGAACATAAAAATTGGATGCATTGAATGGTATGGCATTGTCCATTTGATTATGACATGCCATGATGTTTGCTCAATGACCAAGGTCAGAGGCAATAGATCAAAAGAGACCATGAAATGCTCTAAAAATCAGGGTGAAAAATTTGACAACATCTTTATGAGACTTTTAGAGGGTAACACAGGAATAACCAAGTTTTGGGGAAGTAGTTATGGAAATAAGATGCAAATGAATTATATAGGAAACCAAATTGGTACTTTAATGGACCAGACTTCTTATTGAAAATGGTAGCTATTCAAATAGTATGCTTTGAATGAGAACATAATTGTGTCAAATACAATAGAGCCATATTGGTTCTAGGCTTTTCTTAAGGCAAAAATTAGAAATATATAGCTATTTTTATTTGCTTATTTCATCAAAAAAAGAAAAGAGTAGACACTTTTAATCTATTGTATTTCCCTGTGTCCATAGGCAGAAGCAGACATTTGGAACAGCTATGGTTATTGTCAATATCATGGCAAAAATAAAACAATCATTTGTACTTTCTAAATGTTTGCAATGAATGTATAATTTAATCATAAATAAAAGTAACTTTGGGAAGTGTCTAACATAGGCACCGATTAAAATGTTGAAATATAAGAGGTAATGGTAGCCACATCATTATAAGCAAGATGTTTTGTACTGTACCAAAAAATATTTTAAATCTTCAAATTGCTCATAGTTTCAAGCACAAAAGGATTACTTATTGTGTGTCAGCGGAAGAAAGAGAGGGAGGTTCTTGCCATTATGCTTCAGAAATTGAAATAATTTGGCCTACTCAGAGACGGTTCATCAAAATATGCCACATTCATTTGCAGCTTGTAGAAACCAACAAGCCATAAGGGAAAACAAAAGTAATCTGACTCAGAGAAGCTAAAAGGACATTTAAGAATTTAACATTTCCTCTATGTGAAAAATTTCTAAGCCCAAATTATTTAGCAGTAGTTGAGTTCCACAGACAGGAATCAGCAATATACATAACCAGCAGCATGCTATTAAGCTATATATAAGGAAAGGCTCATTTGCTGTATGAATTTTTTCTGAGCCCAGGAGAAAAATACAAAATATGGTAAAGTTATGTAATGATTTTCCATAGTCAAATGGAAATGTAGCAAAGTTGTGTTCTCTGACATATGGACTTGTCAAATGTAAAATAATGCAATAACAACACTCAGACATTTAGAGGAGAACTATGAAATCAGAAGTCTAATGAAGAGTGACAGATGAAAGACTAAGGAATGGATATTTAACACATTATTATATTCAAAACAATTTCCTCTAAGAAATTAGGATAAATTCCTCCTGCTGATATTATAGGGTCATTACTTGAAAATCTAACTAATACAGAAAAGTATAAGTTTAAACTCAATAAAACTTAGTTAAATCATAAATCACACAGAATATAACTATCCAGAAATAACCATTTTTATCATTAGGTAAATGGCATTATAAATATATTTTTATTTATTTAGTAGACTTTTTTCAGCTTTATGAAGGTATGATCAACACATAATAAAATACACATATTTAAAATGTACAATTCAATGAGCTTGATATATATTTACATCCATGAAACCATCACTACAATCAATATAGTAATAAAGGAGAAAACTTTTCAGGGTAATGGATATAAAAATCATTACTTTAATTGTGCATTTAATTGACATTTAATTTTTTAAATAAACTTTGACTTATTTGGTGATTCTAAATAACACCTACAAAGTTAGTTAAAAAAAATAGGTTAAAAAAATAGCCCAAGGTCATTTTACTAGTATGGGTTCATCTGAATTTGAACATAGGCATTCTGGAATGTAAATGGTTCATGCAAATATAATGTCTTTTTATATATATATATATATATATATATATATATATATATATATATATATATATATATACTGACAGAAGAAATAGATCATGAGATAGAATTTCTTTTGTAAAAAATTAAGTCACATGTTAAAACTCTATATTAAATTAAAAGTAGTCAATTTTACTTGGGGGGTGATTTAATGAAATATAAACAGATGTAAAGATGAAGGGATTAGTTAACTTTAAATTTTTCTTCGCCACTACAGATATTATTTCTGCAAGATCCCTCTAAGTTAAAAAAAATAAATCCTTATAAACAGTAATAGAATGAAGGGAAAGTGTGCCTCTAATTTAGTTTATTTAGTGTCCCATAGGTTCAGAGCTAAGATATTATTTATCTCTAATGTGGAAGCCATTTAAGACATTGGCCAGGCATACTGCCACCTCTGAACAGCTCTTTTTCTCTGGAGGTGAGTTCAAAGGGGTTGGGGGAATGGCATAGAGAGAAAGTTTAAAAGTCTAAGTAATCAGTGGTTGGAAACACTTGAAATTTTACCCCTCAGGAACATTAAGCAATGTTAGAAGACTTTATATTGTCACTTTGGGGGGAATATTTCTGGCAGAAGTAGAAATGCTACTGGGCATCCTATAATCCCAGGACAAACTCCTACAACAAAGAATTATTTGGCCACAAAAGTGCCATTGAGAAGACCCAACAGAGGAGCCATAAGTCAGCCAAAGCCATGAACAGAACCAAAGACAGCAAGGACTTGGATGGAAGAAGCAGTAACAGGGAACTCCAAAGTAGGGTGGCCTACTTGATTGTCTGCAGTGGCAGAGACCTTGGAGGCAACAGTGGATGCCAACTTTTGAGAAGAACAAGGTTGTTAGAGGACAGCCAAGCATCTAGAACTATCTTGGGATACGACCTGGACTCATAATTGAGTTCTTCACTTCAGACTTGCTGAGACCCATTCCTTGCCCCTGTTCACTGACAAACCTATGAAATAAATTCTTGCCACCTGCAGTATGTTAAGTATGCCTTTCTTTATTCTTCTTCTGTTTTATTATTATTATCCACAATTCAAAATGCCAAAAGAATCTCTAGGTTTGTTGACTTACATATTATAGTCCTAGGCTTTTCATTATGGGATACTTTTAACTACTAATAAAGGATTTCACCCAAATCATTCATTCATTTCACCAAACTGTATTTAAGTCCATGTAAAACACTATTGGGAACAAATATTATATGTTCATAACTGTTATCAGTTATTGTTAATACTTTAATAATGATGACATCAGAAAAATAATCTGTTTTGTCAAAAGTTGATTCACTTCAATAACAATAGCCACAAAGCTGATTATAGCTACAATACAATTATTTACTATGTTTGTATAATTCTTAAATTATTTTAAAATTTACTCATCGTGTAGATGGGGTAAGAATCTCTAAATTGAAAATAAATGACTTAGTTTCTAGGATAATTCCATTTACTTACTAGAAACTTTGGAAATCAAATACAAAATAAAATAAGAAGCAATTCTCACAACTTTTCTTTTTAGTCTAACAGCAGAGAAGGACTAGAACCACAAAAGTGTAATTTTAACAATATGGAAGTCAAATCCCATCTTCACCTGACAGATAAAGGTATAAAAGTGTTATTCTTAAATTAAAATGTTCACAGGGTGGTGTTTATGATGGCAATTGTTCCAAACACTGTGGTAGGTGAACCAGGCACTGCCACTGGTTACTGTCCAAAAGGCAGAGAATAAGCTCTGGCTCCTGTGGAAGAGAAGATGTAATGGTAAAGACTCAACATAAGTATCATAGCAGTGCCAGCTCATAGGTCAAGCTGGACTTCTATATTGTACAGTAAGTAAAAATCTGAGAGGTAGTAAGATGTTAGCAGGAACCATGGATATAGCTCTAAATATGTCCCACATAAAATCTGGAGGTGAGGGAATGGGAGAGCCTCATGAGTTAAGGCCTAATTTGAAAGTGAAAGAATAAAGGAATTAGAAAAGATTGTATTCTAGTTATAATTCTATTCCTATTGGATCCATTTTTAGTATTATTGAAACATAGAGAAAATAAGTCTTTATGATCTTAGGCAAAGAACAATTGTGGCAGAGTCCTTCATTTGGTAAAAAAAAAAAAAAAAAAAAAAAGAAAGAAAGAAAGGATTTCTGGTTACTAGGTTTTGGGATTGTTGTTCCAGTGTATTATATATATTTCAGAGAGTTTTTCATTCTATTTTGTATTTTTTGAAAGACTCAGTTTTTTTCTCAGTAGAAGAAAATTGTTCAGTGTATTCAAAGTAATTGTCAGTCAATTGTGTTATTTAAAATCTTTAAAAAGTTGTTTTCCTAAGCAATTGAACAATTTAGGAGGAAAGACTAATTTCAAGCTCAAGATTAAATTGTTAAAGTTCTAAAAGATTACAATCAGATCCTAAAGGATAACCTTATTCTCCTCTTTGCATTGTATGAAATGTGTTGTTCTTCTCTATTAGAAAGTGAAGACATCAGTATTATAACTTTTTAGTATACACTGATAACCTAAATAGTATTTTTCTTCTTTCTCTTTTACTTTATCACTTACTTTGATAATAATTTTATTCAGGCTTAAATATTACAAAGTGATATCTTATAATTGTGAAATTTTTTGTGGAGTATCTGAGTAGGTTCTAGAAGCAGAATGTATGCATTAAATATCAAGTCATCTTAAGCATCATTCAATCTTAGATTTAGTTAACTTGTGTGTCATCATTTTCTTATATATAAAATCACTATAATAAGGTCGCTATATCTTAGGGCTGTTATACATGAAGAGGGCTTAACAGAGAGTCTGACTGTGTTAAATAAACAAAAAGGGGAGAAATTCTTTACTATAATATTACCACAAAGTGCCAAATATCACAAGAATTTCAAGAGTATGAGCAAGTGGGTAGTGTCAAATCTATAAAAAGATCAACAACGTAGTTTGATACTTAGACCATATAGAGTTATTATAAACACAGAGTAAGGAAAGGCTGTGTGTGATGAAATCCCTCACTTGAGAAACTCATAAGTATGTAGAAGACATGAAGAACTGAACATTTGCATAGCGATTTTCTATAAATCATTTCCCTGTATACTTGAGGTAAAAGTGGCAAGTTCCAGAGAGATGCAGAGGTAAGTTGGGATGGGAAAGGCATAAAAATATGCAGGGGATGGAGCAGGAAAAAGTTAGGATTGTAGGTGAATTATGGAAAGCTTTGAAAGTACAAAAATATACTGATATTCTCAGCCCCACAACTCAACTAAAAGTTGTACACATCTTGGCTCCATATGCTTTAAAAAATAATGTAAGTCTTTACTGATGAATTCTTACAATGGACACAAAAGTGGAATTAAATCACATGATATGTGTCAAAAACTACTTTTAAGTTACTGCTTCCTCCTCAGAAGTTTCATGCTTTCATGCACTTGGATCTGCCCTATCTTGCCACACATTACTGGTTGAGGCAGAATTTAGACCTCACCTCTCCCCCCACTGGAATTTCCACCTCTCCAAGATCCACATGTTGACACAAAACCATCTAGCCTTTCCCCAGGACTCTATTATTTGATTCTCCATCCAACAAAAAAGCTCTTCTATTAGAACCCACCCTCTTCACAGAGCAAAGAAGATAGAGAATATAAATGCTTATAATTTAAAACATTTGCCCTTCTCAGAAAGGAAAATTAAATAGCCGTGTCAGAAAGTGGTACAGAGATAGAATGTTTAAAGGAAATAGAAAAGACAAATGAGCTCTATTTTAAATACTGTTTTTAGATTTATCTTGCTCCAATCAAGCACGTTCAGATTATTTTTATTTGACTGTATAACACTGAACATGTTATTAGTACCCGAACTGCTATTTTGGATTAGGTTCTTAGAAACTGAATAAACACAAATATCGAGTTATAGTGATAGCATTTTGAATTAAGATCTTTTGGGGATATTTGCTTTGAAGCCCTTTGAAGACACTTATCTGACAAATTTTATCTAATATATTAGACCTGGATGCTATAACAAGGGTCAGAGAAACAAAAGAGTATCACCATCTAAAGGTAATATGCATTTTACAATAGCATGAAAATCATTTGTGTAAATGAAAAATAAATAAAAGGTGAGACTTTGCTCTCCTTTCCAGAAATGAATTTGTGGCCAAATCCATTTGCATGCTGATATTCAACTTTCTTGCTGGGTCACAGTACTCACGACAATAATTGTGCTATTAGATTTGTCAAAAATCTATTTAGATAATTTTTCCAAAAGGTTCTTCCATGTCAAGTTTTCTTTCTTTTTCTGCATGCTATTTAGCTTGCTATTCATTGGTGAATCTTTTAAAAAAATTAATTGGACTTCAAAAAAGAAAACAGTAAGTAGTTTAAAGTGGCAGAAGCATTATTAGAAGAATAGGATTTAACTTCTCATGATCCACGTCTGAATGAAGATGAAAGATGGCATCCGAGAATTCTAAGGGTAAAAGCTGTCATCAAGTCTGAAATGTACTTCAATCTAAACATATGATTAAAACACACATAATTATGGATTCCCACAAAACCTCTGAAAATAACAGACCTCTGCTGGAAGAGGAGGCACAATAATCAGCATGTCTTAATTCCTTTCTTGCTTCCTTGTGAGGGCAATGGCTTCCTTTCTCAGACAGTTATTTTCTAAATCTTTGGGGGAGAACTCTGGGTGAGGGCTGGGAAACTCAGAATCTGTGGGGCGGTGGCAGGTGAGATCACCACATGCATAACTATCTGGAAGTTTCTGCCATGTGGCTAGACTAATGGGATCATTTCTATCATATAAATGTGTCTAGCATCATACTTGATACATAGTTGATACTAAAAAAAAGTCAATTTAACTTGTTTGTATTAAATACGTCAGTTTTCATTATATTTATGTTTGTCAGACCAATATAATACCGACCATTTTGTTATGTATGTTCACAATAAATATAAAATAGAGATATAGATCTCTCACATAGTGTTCATTCTATCTCATATATAAGCTAATCATATGTTGAAGTTTATACACTTCCTAGTGGAAACTAACAATTTTCTTATTTTCTGAATATTTGCTTCATTGAATTAAATTTGACTAGATTTTTATATACTGGAATACTTTGCATTGGAATCTTAGTTAACATAGTCCCATAAATCAGAGTGCCTGTTCAGAGTCCACAAAATTTCCCCACCCAGTTTAAAGTGATTTTTAGTTTATTTCACCAAAACTTTGTGTGCATTCTTTCTTGCATTTGTTAGTGCTTTTCCTTGTTTGGATCTGCCTTTCCTCTCCCACCCCATTGCTCAATGCTTTCTCTGTTAAGGCAAGGTGGAATGGAAAGCAGGTTTGCTGAATTTAATTAATGCAAAGGAAGTGGCCATCTACAAGAGAAACAAAGTAAAAGCTTCCAGAATTCCCTCCACTAGTGAATGAGACTTTCATTGCAAGGTGAAGACAGAGGCTAAAGACTCATGAAAGAAGAGAGAAGTCAATTCACAGAGGAATTGAAAACAATTTAGGATTATTATATTATTTATATAAAAGAGTTTTAAAATCTATCTATAACTCCAACAGAGTTACATTTACATTCATATTTCTGAAATTTCAATTTAAAATGCAGTGCCAAAGCTGAAATCTCTGAAACAGAGATATGACTAAATTGAAAAACAGAATCTATACAAATAAAATTATTTAAATACTCAAAATACTACAGCACATATATCATATTAATAAATCTTACTGAATTTTTATATACTATTATTAATTCTGAAAGCATTTTATGGTCTTCCAGGATTGAAGACCATAATACACACAATATCAGAGCTTATTTTTCTGTCTTTGATATGAAGAATATATAACATGTATAAGAGCTCAGAGTCTTAGGATTAGTTGCAGCATGAACATTTATCTAGTCTAAACCTATTATTTCATAGAATAAGAGTGCTTTAAAAATTGATAGTCAAAGTAAAATATTCGGTTAAAGTCATAACAAAACATCAAAAGAGAGCTGTGATCAGGAGATTAAAGAACAGAATTAGAATTCCACAGACCAGTTCAAAGATTGTGATTAGGTGTGCCATGAAAAGAAATATAAAATTGTGGCAAGGGAAGCCTGGATCACACCTTGTCCTCATCACACCCTGTGTTCTTGGGTAAATAACAGGACATATTTTGAATATTGGTTTCAATTAGCATATTGTCTATATCCTGTTTTATTAAAAATATAAGGCAGTTCAGAAAAAAATATGTAATAACAAGGCACTTTTAATCAAAATTCCTTAGATTGAAAAATTTCTAACTTATAAACAAGTCAAAGAAATCCTATATGCCTTTATCTAGCTTCACCAATTCTTAATAATTTCATATATATATATATATATATATATATATATATATATATATATATATATATATATGATGTAAGTATAGATACAGACATAAATTTCACACAGAGATGTAGACAGAGGAATAGACTTAAGCATAGATGGGTACAGATTTATCTTTTTCACCAGAAAAATTTGAGAGTAAGTTGGAAACACAATGAAAGTTCATCCCTAATTATCTAAGTATCATAATACTTTACTCAATGTCTCATGAGAACAGGACATTCTTTTACAAAACAACAATGACATTATCACACCTAATAAATTTAACATTGATGCAATAATGTCTTTCATAAGAAGTTTCCCCAAGAATCTCAACAATGTTTTATTTTATTCTATTTTTCCTCTGATCAAGGATAAAATAAAAATTAAATAAAACATCTAGTTGTCTTGTCTCTTTAATCAAGAACATCATATTTTATGATATATTTTATGACATGTTTACAGAGTCTGGACCACCTGTAGTATAGAATGCCTTATAGGTTTGGCTAGCTGTATTTTCATGACTATAGTCAGATGAACTGTTTACATCCACCATACAGTTTTTATAGGTGATAATGTGTCTTTCTGATTGTATCTTCTCTGGGGAATTGGATCTTAGTCATTTGTTAAAGGTAATGTTGACTGGATTTCTGCACTGTAGTTAAATTTTCCCTTTTTTACTTCCTGTGCTATCTGTGGTGATATTTGTGATTCAATTGACCTTCATGTTTCCTAACAACTTTTAATTCAATGATTTTAGCATGCATTGATGCTCTTTGCTTGAATAGTTATTACATTAGTGATTATCAAATGGTGATTTTTCTAATTTAATCATTCCTGTCATTCCATCTAATTTATTAGATTACATTACTGTGTTGTCCATTACTTTTATTATTCTATGGATTTTCAAACTCTCCCAAACTTGGAGAATGAAGGAGGACCAGTTTGGCTCTTCCATACTTTTCTTATGACCCCATTAGTCTTTTAAAAAAATTATTCTTTGGTTTCTAACACAAAAAGATGTTTCATTCTTTTTCTGCCCAGGGTGATATCATTAATTTCAGCAAGCTGTCCTAGACTCTTGAAATGGTCATAATTATTAGAAATCAAGATCTGGGAACTAAGGGTGCTCATCGCTATTCATCTATCATTGCTGTTATGCTTTCATATCTCTATGAATAAAGCAAGAGGAAAATACATACATATAGGTGTGTGTGTGTGTGTGTGTGTGTGTGTGTGTGTACACTAAAGCTCTTAAATTGGAACTAGAAGTATATGTATGTGTGTTTGAGAGCTCCTATTTATACTTCCAATGAAAATCCATCATCACAGACTTCTTTACCAAATCTCTCCATTCTAAATTTGTATCTCCTTTCCCACAGTGAAAATATTGGTTCTCACCAGCATCTGTATATTTATTCATTTACTCTCTCCTACAATTCACAAGAAATTTCTTTAGAATTACCATACCAGGGCAACTACCAAAAGCAAAAACAAAAAAGTTTCGATATTTCTTTTAATTTGTGTGTGAGATTTGTGTGTTTACATAAGTATGTCCTTAGAATGACACTCCACTAAAACCATAGTCAAAATATTGTATCCAAAGTCTACCTATTTTATTTTGAATGATTATGTTACCAGTTTGATACAATGGTATGTTTATTTGCTTTTAATTTTAAGATGTCTTTGTTTATCCTTTTAAATTTATTTTTTAAATATTGAAAACATTTGCATAGTTCAAAATAAAACATTATAAAACGATGTATTTGGAGACTGGCCCTTTCAATTTCCATTGTACATGAGTGAAATTTCAGCAAATAATTCATTTGTGGCTCATCCTACCTGAATTTCCTTTTTGCATTATAAAAAAAGGCAAGATGAGTTGTGTGATGCCTGATAGCTTATATTTATTTATTGAATTTTTGTTTAAATTTTAGCACATATCCATGTTAATGTATATTAAATATACATAATGAACTAAATATACATATTTTTTACTTGTTAGTAGGATAACAAAAGTTTCGTGAAAAGATGGGAATTGCTTTGAAATTTGACTTCAAATATAAAATTTTAAATAGTTCATTTCATATGGTAATTCTTAAAACCAAAGTAAACTTTCTTATACAATCACTCTTGTATCTTTGATAAAATGTGTTTGAGAAGCAAGATTCTAAACAAGTAATTTGAGTCATAAATAGCTATGTATATTTATTATATTATTGTTACCTTTTACAGTTTTGATGGTCCATGTTTTATTTTATTTTTTGTTTGTTTTGTTTTGCTTTCAGTACTAGGGATTGAACCCAGGGACACTTAACCATGAGCCATATCTTCAGTCCTTTTTATGTTTTATTTAGAGGAAGGGTCTTGCTAAATTGCTTAGGGCCTCACTGTTGCTGAGGCTGGCCTTGAACTTGTGATCCTTCTGCCTCAGCCTCCCAAGCTACTAGGATTACAGGTGAGGGCCACTGGGCCTGGCAGATCCTTATTTTAACAGGTAGTAAGTTCAACCAGGTAGTATGTTTCCTTAGGAGATAGAGACATTTATGTAGTAATATTTTGGGGATTCCCTGTATGCCTGACAGAATTATGCATATTCAGAAAATTATATTTTTAGTATTGAAAGAATAAATAAATTAATTAATGGCTTCAAGAAAGATCTTGAAGGTGGTAGAATTTATGTTATTTAATAAGTTATATATACACATATGTAATGACCTTAACTCCTATTCTTAAAGTTATGAATTATTTACATTATAATTTACATTATTACTCAGAGTCCTTAGAAGATGTTATGAGAAAGTTTCTTGAATTGACATTAATTTGAATTCTTTAGTTACCTAATTGACAGGTTTTGTCACTTATTTTGGCACCAGTTAGACAAAACCTTACACAAATTAATACAGAGATTTTTGTGAGCTTTCATAGTATCAATAGGTTATTTCCAAAATCAAAATTGCTATTCTCCCTTCTGGTAATTACTTCCCACTCTCTAGATTTCTATATCATTTTTTAATATTCCACATATCAAAGAAATCATACAGATTATTGAAATCATAAAAATAAGTTGAAGAAGTGGTGAACATGCTGATGAGCTTGATTTAATATTTCTAAAATGTACACATTTAGATTAGAATACCACATTGTATCCCATAAATACATACAATTACAATTAATCAGTTTAAAAATACATAGATTTGTTTTTTAAAAAGGTGTTTAAAAAGTTTCAGAATGCAGGAAAATATACCATATACACCATTTTCACATTTTTCTCAAAAGAAAATTTGTTTATTGCTAACCACAAGGTGGTGCTGTTTTCCCACCAGCAAATCCATAAAAAGTAGTGTGGGAGTTTATTATATGTGTACACACACACACACACACACACACACACACACACACACACTTTATATATGCACAACTATAAGATTCAGTATATAAGACAAAGGGTAGATGCTTTCCTATTTGAATTAGAATTGCATAAATGCCTCTATAACTGTTTTTAGTGTCTTTCTTATTTTATTTGAATATGTTTATCTCCAATACTTCAGCTTCATATCCAATTAACTACCCAATGTGTCATCATAAATGTGTAACAGTCATTTCAAACTCTACATGTCCCAAACTGAACTCCTATTCTTGATTCTCCCCCAAACCTGTTTGACCACAGTTTTCCTATCTCAGTTGATAATAACTGCGTCTTTCTCAGGTCCAAACCCGACAAATTGCTGTACATCCCTCTAGGTTTCTATTTATTTATTTTTTTATTTGCTTCTCTCTCTGTATTTCTCTCCCTCATCACAGTCAGTATGTCAGCAAATCCTGTTGACTCAATTTGAAAGTATTTCTAGAACATCACCACTTCTCATCATCATTGTTGCCATTATCCTGTTCTTAATCACCAAGGGACCTCCTTGCCTAAGCCCTTGTGTCCCTGCAGTTTATTTGAACCTTGCAGCTGGAGAGATCTTTTGCATCACCCTGCAGAGCATGTCTCTCCCCTACTCAAGATCTGCCAAGGCACTCCATTTTCTGAGTCCTACATCCCTGTTATGCCTCAGGCCTCAGCTCCTGCCATTCTTCTCTCTCTCAGCTCAAGCCACACTGGGCTCCTGGGTTTTCTGCGAACACACCAGATGCACATTTCTACTCCACTTCTTCCCTTTATTTGGAATGCTCTCCCCAAAATTATAACTAGTCTTCTCCCAAATCATCTTCATATCTTTGCTGTCAGTGAGTTCTGACCTCTCCACCCACATCTTCAACACCTGTGTGATACTTATTTTCTAGCACACTGTAAATTACTTATAATTTTGGGGAGATGGTCACTGGGAATTGAACCCAGGGGCATTTTACTACTAAGCTACATTTTCCAGACCTTTAGGCATTTTAATTTTGAAACAGAGTCTCACCACATTATTTAGGGTCTTGCAAAGTTGCTGAGTCTGACGTCAAATTTGCTGTCCCCCTGCCTCAACCTTCCAAGTTGCTGGAATTACAAGTATGTGCCATTGCGCCTGGCCCTCACTTATCAGTATTCATATGTGTCTTTCACTCCATGAGGGTAGGGGTCTTGTTTATTTAATCAATTCAAACCATCATTCTAGAACAGTGACAGTAGTAAGTAATCAATAAGAACTTGCCAAATGGTTGAATTATACTCCAGCGATAATTAGTGTTTGACCAAAACAAGTTTCATTTGCAGTTTACAGAGGTCTCTGCATACAGAAATACAAAAGAAAATATATGATATGAACTATAATACCAATTGATATTGATCAATACAAAAGATATATAGTTACAATCCATAATATAAACATATTTTCCATTTCTAATAACAAGTGAAATAATTATCTTTAAAGATTGCCAAGGCTCCAATTATCAAGAATGAAAGTTACAACAAATGTTGGCAAGAATGTAGGAAAAAGGGAATGCTCATACATTGTTGGTGGTACTGCAAATTGGTGCAACCCCTCTGGAAAACATATGAAGATTCCTCAAAAACTTAGAAATGGAACCACCATTTGACCTAGTTATCACACTCTTCACCATATATCCAAAGGATTTAAAATCAGCACATACAGTAACATAGCCACATCAATGTTTATAGCAGTTTAATTTATAATAGCTACACTTGGTACCAACCTAGATGCCTATTAACAGATGAATGGATAAATAAATTGTGGTATATATACACAGTGGAATATTATTCAGCCTCAAAGAAGAATGATTTTATGACATTTACCAGTAAGTGATGGAGCTGGAGAATATCATGCTAAGTGAAATAAGCTAACCACCCCCCCAAAAAAACCCCAAAGATTGAATGTTTTCACTAATATGTGGAAACTAAACAATGAAGGAGGGGAAAGGAGAAGAAGAGAATTTCAGTAGATTAGACAAATGGAAACAAAAGGAAGTAGGGGTTAGGAATAGGAAAGACCGTTGAATAAATCTAACATAACTTTCTACGTACACCTATGAAAATAGCTAAGTGATTCTCATCGTCATGCCTGCCCCCAAGAATGGGGTCCTAATTAGAATAAGATGTATACGTTTTATCAAAGTGTATTTTACTCTCATGGATAACTAAAAAGAACCACTTTAAAAAAAAAGATTGCCAAGGCTGACTTAGAATTACATGCTATAATTTATAAATACTCTCCTCCATAGAAGATGGTAGGAGTCGAATAAGTATGATACAGGGAATTAAGCTAGGTTTCTTCAGATCTGTATTTCTATAACACAAATGTATTTGTTCACATAAAGGCTATACATGTTTATATTTGGTTTCAACTTTTGGTTTTATATAAAAAGGATTTAATATGGTATCTGTGCCTATTCTGTGTGTGGAACTCTGGAGGAAGCAGTTGTGGCCGAGTCTGTCTGTCTGATTCAGTAAGCCATCCCTAAAGTCAATCCAGGGTGTATAGATTTCTAACAATTACTCTGAAAATGGGATCAGGGATCCAAACCAAAACAACTTTTGGTCACATTTAGTTCTGTCGGAATCTTTTGGATATGATTTGAGGCTACAACTATATGTTTTATCAATTTGACTACTTGTTTAGTTTTACTAACTACTTTGGCTAAACACACTTGTTATTAGTCACTTATTTGACTAAATTGAAAAATGAGTAGTTAGTAAGCCCTTAAATTATTTAAAATGTCAAAACTGATTATGTAGACTCAGTGCAAGGCACTTTATAAAGATCTGTGTTCTTCCCACGTTTATGAATAGTTACTTAAGTTCCCAGAGGGTGGGACTTTGATTGCAACTGTTCCCTCATTCCCACAAGCCCAGTCACAACCTCCATTGTGGCCATGACCCTGAGCTACTTTGAATATTTTTCAAGAACAGAGTAATGGTATTAACTATTTTTAGTTGAGATTTTTTACACATTTGTCAAATTTTTAACTTGTACAATCTATTAAAAGTACAAAATCCTAAATAATCTCTTTAAGTCAGGTTATTTATTTATTTATTTAATGCTGCTGTGACCAAAAGACTTGACACTAACAATTTTAGAGGAGGAAAAGGTAATGTAGGGGCTCATGGTTTGAGAGATCTCAGTCCACAGATGGCCAGCCACATTGCTCTGTGCCCAAGGTGTGGAAGAACGTCATAGAGGAAGAGTGTGGTTGAGGAAAGCTGCTCAGCACATGGACACGAGAGAGAGAGAGAGAGAGAGAGAGAGAGAGAGAGAGAGAGAGAGAGAGAGAGAGAGAGAAACAGAGAGCACTCAACTCTCCAGAGACAATATATATACTCGCAAGGACCCACCTCCTGTAGCCATATTCTACCCGCCTACAGTTAACCACCAAGTTAATCCCTACCAGGGACTAAAGTACTGATTAGATTAAGTCTCTCATAACCCAGTCCTTTCACCTGTATACTTTTTCTTGAATTGTTTCACACATGAGCTTTTGGGGGATACTTAATATCTAAAATGTAACATAATCTATGCTGCATGTATGTTTATAAATTTTAACTAATTTATTGTATATATGCGAGAGAGAGGAAAAAGGAAGGAGAAAGGGAGAGAAGGAAATAATTTAGCAATTTTACTGTCAGATGGCAATGGGACCTCCATTAATAAAATAAACTTAAGGCACCTGGACCTTTACATGATATTCTGTGTTCAAGGTCTACCACCATAGAAAAATGAGCTTCCTCCTTACTTCTGTATATCACAAACACAATTACTTATTCAAACATTCAAACATCTGAAATAAATGCTATAGCATAAACATTTTACTTCCCAGGAATTTTTTTTTTTAGTTCTCACTCTATCTGCTTTACTTCTCTTTCCTTTGCACACAAGACTTTTAAGAAAAGGCTATATGAAAAGTATTGGCCAAATGGCACTTGCTATTTTGTGGTCCAAAGTTTTAGAGAATGGTGGGAATTCCTAGTGCCCTCTCTTTTCCCAGTTGTTGTGGCTTGCTTTACAACATGGAGACATGGACACAAGGAAAGACAGACAGACAGACAGACAGGGAAAGAAGCATGCTTCATTCAAGGTGGTGTGTCCCAACATAGTGGAACCTCAGTCCACTGCTTTCTCTGAGTACCTTTCTGCAGCTTTGGCTCTCACTGATCTCACAGAATATGTGGTATCACTTGGAAGGCAAGATTTTAGAGCAGCTAATGTGTCCTGATTAACTAAATCAGTAAAGTTGATAATTCTAAATATATTTTATTTCTAAAAGGATAAAATTTTCAGGCTTATTGCTATTTATTCCATAGGTATTGATATCTTCCACAGATTATCATAATAAAAAAATGAGTACAATAGTCCCTCCTGAAGCAGGCACCCTAGTGTTAATTGTTTAAGAAACACATTTGGAGTTTGCTCTTTGTTGCCAAGTAATGAGAAGGAGTGAAAGAACAAACAGGCATTGATCCAATTCCAACTAAGTCAGGAACCTATGAGGGAGCCAGCAAATAAGCAAAAACTACATCAATCCAATCACGATGGATTCCCTGGAGGAAGAGTGGAGCTCATTGAGAAGATGTGACCTGGTCAGGGAACACAGGGAGGACAGCAAGTGAGGTTGATACTTGATTTTTGAGGGTGGGCTCAAGAGCAGTTTTGGAAGACTTAACCTTTTCAAAGATCACCATCTTCCTAAAGAAGTATATTTACAATTACATCACTGTCTGGCTCATAAGTACCCAGAGAATTTTCTTGCCAACATTGTAATTGCCAACAACTTGATCCAGTGAGTAAGTACTTAAAGTTAACATTTTAGGCAGGAGTGGGGGTGGGGGTGGGACTTATTTTCATGCTTGTAAATTGAAATCTCAAGTTGGAAACAAGCAGGAGCACAGAAAAGTAATTCTCTCCCATACACTTAAAAAAAAATCCAAGAAACTGCACATTTGGCAGGAAAATTCTAAACAGCCCACAAGTGCCAATATCAGAAGAACAATCTTTACACTATGTAGAAAACTGCTAGTTAATCCTTCTTCAAAAATTTAATTTTATAAAATGAAAGCAAGTTCTATGTTTTAGCTATAGTAAAAAGAGTATATAGTTCTCACAAATTGTTGGGAAATGTGAGCTTTCAAACAAATTATTTCAAACAGATTTAAACTACAACCTTCCTAATATACTACTTAATCCTTTGTGTTTATAGAGCGATTTGGGCTTTCCAAAACATTTTCATATACGTCATCTCATTTGATTCTAATGGATGAAATATATAAAATTATATTAAAATGTAAAGCCTATGACAACTCCACCACCCTCAAAATTAATTGTGAATTTAGAAATAAACCCAGTCTGTCTGGGATCAAGGTAAGATGAAATCAGATTTAAGATAGTATTAAATGTCAAAAGACAATGTATAAATTAAAGAAAATAAGCATTAGAAAGAGCCTTTACAGATGAGCTAGCTCATTCCCCCCAACTATATAATGATCATAATAACTTCATATAGTCTATTAAACATTTTCATAAATATCCGTGAGACTTTTAGACCCCAGACAAAAATTGACATGAGACAATCCTCTTGTAAGTCCTGCATCCCCCAACAAATATTCCTTCCTAAGAAGGCTTTCTCCCTTTTGTCCTTTAACTGTCATCTAAAGGCATTCAATGTTGCAAGTCTTTAATTTAAAACAGGATGACACAATGGAATTTTAAATTTAAGACCAGATGTTACCCCCCACCATCAAGTACTGCTGAGATTTTACTTCAATAGTTCTCCTAAAACCAATCACCCTTATTTCCACCTTTGATCTTTTCTTTCTATTTTCAACACTGCAGTTAGAGAGATTCTATTTAAACATTATTCATGTCATTCAAGATATAGAAAGTACATTGCCCCCACGACATCCCTGATAGCTACTACTCTTCCTTCTTGTTCACTCCCCTGTGACCATGGGTACCACATTGCTATTCATGTGCAGTTCCTTAAGGCAATGTGTGATGGGTGCCCTAGTGCAAAATAAAAATGTAAGGCCCCTTGTTCCAATGTATTATGAATTTGAAAATGACAAGGGTCTTGTGCACAGGATCTTTTTAAGAGCAAAGTTGCACACCTGAAAAGTCAAGTCTACTTAAGTCAGAACTTTCCGTGCATTCTGCCTAGACAGTCTTCCCTCAGATACCTACATACAAAACTACTTCTTAACCTCCTTTTAAACTACTTGGATTATGTTATTTTTCTTCTTTGTTCCCATGATGTTTATATGCTATTATTGTAGTATGTTCAGGCTGCTGAAACAAAATATTATAAGACTGCGTAATGTATAACTAATGGAGATTTATTGCTCACAGTTCTGGGGGCTCTGAAGTCTAAGTACCAAAAGACTCAGTATATGTTGAAGGCCATGTCTTATAGACAGTGCCGTCTATGTGTACTTACATGTCAAAAGGAAAGGGTGAACAAGTTCCCTGGGGCTTTTTAATAAGAACACTAATCCTATTCATGACAGCAGAGCCCTCCCAACCTATCCAACTCCCAAGGTCCCACCTCTTAGGTAGTATTACATTGAGAATCAAGTTTGTAGGAATACACATTCAGAACACAGCAGCAATAGAATTATCCAATAGTGGTAGAGAATAATCCTCATTATGGATTACAGAATACAAATTGTAACAGTAGGACATATGGACATGCATGATGAGCAGATGCATAAAGAAAAAGTGATGGGTTCAGTGGACTTGCAATCTCAGATAACATCAAAGAAATATTGATTGGGGGTGAAAATATATTAAATGACACAGTAGGGCATGGTTCAGAGAAAGGGATACTTGAAATCAGTATATTGAGAGAGGCTACAATTATTGATGATAAGATGGTCAAGAGTGCTACAAAAAACATTGCTGAAGTTTAGATCTGTACTGTCCTCCAAAGGCTCATGTGTTGATGGCTTAGTCCCTAGAATGGCACTATTGGGAAATGATGAAAACATTTGGAAGTGGGGTTTACTGAAAGGAAGTTACATCACCTCACCGGGGTCATGCTCTTGAAGCGAATGTTGGGACTCCAGCCCCTTCTTTCTCTCTTTTGCTTCCTGGCCACCATGATATGAACACCTTTGCTCTACCAAATTTTCCATCATGATATTTGGTTTTGTTATAGGACCAAAATAATGAGGTCAAGTGACCATGGAGTAAAACTACCACAACAATAAGTGGAAATAAATCCTCTGTTTATTTAAGTTGATTTTCTCAGGTACTTTGTCCTGATGAAAGAAAGGCATCTCCTAAGGTGTTCAGAAATTAAGTAATCAGGATCTTTCATGCCATTCTTCAATCAACAACAAATCCACACAACTGCAATAGCTGTCCTTCTATATAACTTTTTATATCTTATGAGAAAGCATACCAGGAGAAATGCTACCAAATGATGAAATTAATATATACTTTATAAGAATTCTAAAATATCACATTCATCAAAAACAAAATCATATCATACATATATTTGGGGTTAAGAAAAGCTGGTGAGATCAGAGGACTAATTACAAACTACTAAAAGGTCATCTTGTCACTAATACATCTTTTCTCCCATATACTAGGAAATCTATTCCATATATATATTCTATTTTCATAATTTTACCTATCATTAGCATGAGAGGTCGTGGAGAGTCAAGACAACCAAGACCATTTTGATGATTTCAAAATGAACTCAGAACTTTTAAGTTAAAGCCCAAAGTGAGAACTCTTTTATAGATCAAGTAGGTATGGAAAAAATATCTGTCACAATTTAATAGAGTAGATGTGAAGAACTTTAAATATAAAACAACTCAAGAACTCCAAGCACTGAGACAAGCCCTAAACTTCATAAATCATAAAGTTTATTGATTAAACATTTTTCCTTGTCAAGTACATCACTTGCCCTTACGAAAAAGGATTGAGGTAAGGCTGAAAGCCCATCTGGAATGGCAAAACTAAGAAGAAAGTATGTGTTCCACTAACAGTAGGTCAGGAATTTTTGATCCATAAAACAAGCATTTTCACATAAGTCGATGCAGAATGTTGAGGAATATAACCAAGACCAATAAAAACACATTCTCTCACAACCAAATCTGCAGATTGCTTCACAAAGTTATTTACTTGATGACACACCATCAAGTAAATTCTGCTTCAGTAACACTTAGCTAAAACAAGAAAAATTTGAAATTCAATTGTAAGGAAATATTTTTTACTACTTTCTATGTCCCTATATTTCTACCTGAGGAGGAAAAATAGATTAGACTCATAAAATAATTTTCTCCTTTTATTTTCATATCTGTGGAGAATATAGATATTCATAATACCCATCATTGTCAATTATCATTTATTAAATCTCCACTGTGATTAATACTAGTTAATGTTATAAGACATGAAAAATCTTAGAGAAAAAACAGATAATATCTTCATGATCTTGAGATTGGCAAAATTTTGTTAAATGGACACAGAAAGTTTGAGGGAAAAATAGATGATTGAAAATACATTAATTAAAATTTCTCACTCATCAGAATGCACTACTATAAAAATTATAATTCATGTTGATTCAATTTACTTATAAATTTCCATATGTGATTATTATTGGAGAAGTTAAAATATCATTGTTTTAATCAAAAATTTTCATCAAATTCATGAATTTTCCTACCCAACAGAATCATGAAATAATGAGAAAAAAGTTAAATTGAAGATTTTAGGATTTTTTAGGTTTGTTTTAAAATTGTTCTATTATTGTCACTACTAAGTTTTGTTCAATTTAGTGGAAACTACTTTGCAAATAAGCTTGGTAAACAAATTTATTTGATGTGATTTGAGAGGCACCAAAAGGAAAATCTGTCAAAAAATAGTTTTCTTGCAGGCTGAATCACTATCATCGGTATTCACTATAAACCTTTATTTAAACCACCACTGTCATAAGAAATAGCAATGACATTTATCAACTTCAGCTTTAGGGCTGGGGTTGTGGCTCAAGCGGTAGCGTGCTCGCCTGGCATGCGTGCGGCCCGGGTTTGATCCTCAGCACCACATATAAAACAAAGATGTTGTGTCTGCCAAAAACTAAATAAATATTAAAAACTTCAGCTTTAAAACCCTATTTTATTAAAGCAAAACATCACACATTAGGGGTTCTGTCTTAACTATTGGCTATAATAATAGCTACCACTAGTGATTGCTTATTAGCTATTAGTTATTATGCTGTACACATTGCATATTTAATGCAAATGCTGCCTCTGAATTCTACTTCCTTTGTTAGCCATTCACCTGGAAGCTGTTTCTGTCGTACTGGAGTTGAGCAGTAGGCCCCTTCTGTTCCCCATCTAGAAATTGACATCATTGGGTGCCATGTTGTTCCATTCCTTGATTTTGCACCAACAACTACCAAGACAGACACATACATATGTATCAGTATTGACATGTTGAGATGTTATTAAAAGGGATCAAATTATAACATAGGAAAAATTAAAAATCATACACCTAAGAAAAATTAATTCTTTATTAGGTGAATGCTCTGAGTCTTACTCTTCTTAACTGCTCCCTTCCTCTATCTCCTGCCTGAAGCCACCTTCTTTCCTACTCAGTGGTTCCAACCTCACCTCTACTATTAGCAAAGGTCAATTACTTGAGTCCAGAGTCCAACTGTCTTTCTTAACTGTGCTAATTCATTAGACAAAGTGCAACAATAGTACTTCCCCCCTCCCCCAATCACTTATACAGTGAAGAAGAAGCCAGAGCTTCAGACATTAACATTCCAAGGTTAACTTTCCTATGAGATGCCTCTATTACTAAGAGGTAAATATAAGCCTCCTCATTCATCAAATCATCAATGGATAAATATTGTGTAAAATTCTCACACACATACACACACAAGAAAACTTCTTGGAATGAGCAAAACTTGTCAGAGGCAATGTTGTACAGATCACATTAATGAATACCTCTATTTCCTTGTCTACAGAATCCAGTGCCTTTAAATAAAGTCATCTTTCTATTTATAAACCGAGGCATTAAAGAAGATGTGGAGCATTGTATTTTTCATACATGGTCAAAGCAATATCTGCAGTGCCTAGTGCTCTTCTGCTACCTTGAAACAACCCATAAGAAGCTTATGGGGTCCCCACCCGAAACCTCACTTTTGCACCTGGTCCAATTCTGATGAATAAAATGTGGCAAAACTGACACTGGAACTTCTGAGGCCAGCTTAGATAAGGTCATAGAGCTTCTGCCTGAGTCTCTCAGGGCACTCAGCCTTAGAACCCACCATCTTGTAAGATAGCTGCAGCCCCTGGAGAGGTCATTTAGTACTGCTTCAGTCACCAGCTCAATTACAGGTTCAACCAGCATCATCAGCCAGACTCATGAATGATTGTCTTCAGATGACTCCAGCCCCTACCTTTAATACACCCCAGCTGATTGATGCTAAGTAAAGCAGAGACAAGATATACCTGTCAAAACTGCCAAAAATTGGCAGATTTCTGAGCAAATTGTCATTCCTTTGAGATACTAACTTTCTGAATATTTTGTTGTACAGCCACAATACCCAAGATAAAGAAAGTAAGACACCCTCCATGCTCCACCAACTCTGACACAGCTAGAAAGAGGCAAAAACCAAAGGATGAACTCGGATCTCTCTAAATCCAATCCAAGCAGGCTAACAAGTCTGCACCATTGTCTCCTAGTATGAAAATGTTCCTGGGGAATTAAGCCCTTATTAGTACAATTAATAGCCCACGTCAGCTTCCTACAACATTGATTTATGCACATGGTTCCTTTACTCAAAAACTCTATCTTTAGAAAATATTCAAAAGCCTTCTCAATTAGGCTTTTTCTTACTTTTCCAGAAGAATCCTTGTGACTTCCTTTTGCTTCACCGAACTTGACTCCTCCAGCCAGCCTCCAGCTCTCCTGCCTCCTCCTGTCCTTTTCCATCTCTCATTATCTGCATCCTCCCCTTCCTTCAGGGTTCAGCTCCAATCACACCTGTTCCCCATAGCCTCTCCTCAGGATCACAGTCCTAACTCAGTTCTCAGGTCCTAGAACTTCTGGCGCTTTCCCTAGGAAAGTAGTTAGGAAGTGAATTTGAGCTGCCACTTATTTCTATTTAACATTTTCTCACTATGACCAGGGTCAGATAAAGTGGAGCCCACTAAAAATCTTCCACCATCTTTACATGCTCTTCTGTTTTGACTTCTCAGCTCCTTTCACATCGCACAATTCTAAGCTTAAATGTTACTCCCACAGGAAAGTCTTTTTTCATTCTAAATCCAATCCCATGTCAGCTTCCAGTCTAGCTTAGGTCCACAAAACTTCTGTCCACAAAATAATGAAAGCATAACAAAACATTTTTAAAAACTGTGATAATAGAAGCAAACACAAAAAGGCTTCTTCTGACCCATATTCTTTTGAACATCATGTGGCTGATTCAGAGTCGCTTGGCTTTCTCTCTCTTCTGCTGAGTTAGACATTCTGTGTTTGGTCAAAATGGGCAAATGACTTTTAATAAAAGTTTGTTTCAACTTTAAACTGTTTTCTGGATGGTGCTAAGATATTGGTGATGTTCGGTGGAGAATCAAGGGCAAAGGACTAAGTAATCTGCCTTGATCTGTAAAAGGCAGAAAGGAGAAAAACATTGAAGGCATTAAGATTGTACAGAAATTAAGATTTTAGTGGGAATGTAAAATTAGAGCAAGGAGTGACTCTCAGAATATAAGTCCATAAGAATCAGGACAGCCATGAGGTGGTTGTCAGCTCTTGTAGAAAGCAAGGTAAATGAAGTACAGATCAATATTTCTTTTTAATTTAAATTTGTGACCTCTGCTGAAATATGGGCCTTCCCTGACTGTAAATTTTGTTCACAGTACTTATTACAGCTGTAATCAAAAAATTAATTTTGACATTTGTGTCTCCCACAGAACTATAATCTTTCTGAGAGCAAGTTTTATATCTCTATATTTCATTATTATAATGTATCATCAAAAACAATTACTGTAGTAATCACAGTGGCTCACTCCTGTACTTCCATCTATTCCTGGGCTAAGGTAGGAGGATACCAAGTTCAAGGCAACCTTAATGAAACCCTGTCTCAAAAAATTAAGAGGGCTGAGAATTGAGAATGAGATCATTGGTAAAATACCCTGGGTTCAATTCTCTGTACTAGTACTGCCAAAATAAATAAATAAATCCTGGTACATAATTAGTGTTCAATAAATATTTGTTGGAAGTAAATGATTATCCCCACCCATCTATGAGTGTGAAGTATATACTGGGGATTAAACCTAAGATACTAGACAAGAGCTCTGCCACTAAGCTACATTCCCATTCCCTTTTATTTTATTTCGAGACAGGGTCTGACTAAGTTGCTGAGGCTGGTCTCAAACTTGCGACCCTCCTGCATTGGCCTCCCAAGTAGCTAGGATTTCAAGCATTGGTCACCAGGCCTGGCTCTAATCTATATATATACATTATAGGACAGAAAGTATACCTCGTGATCTTTTCACCTCAATGCATCACAGTGCCATACAAACCGAGTTAGATTTTTTCATGTTTACCCTAACAATAGCTACTATTTATTGAGACCTTACCACAGGCCTAACCATTAAGTGCTTTATGTTTGATCCAAATTGATACTAAAAAACCCCCTCTATTTTAGGGATTATTATTCCCATTTTCTAATTAGGTATTGGAAATTTGGAGATATTCAGTAAATTAGCCTTGGCTAATTTTAATTAATCAAGCCTAATTAACAGTTGTGTTTTTCTTTTCTCAACTACATTTCATGTGATGCAGAGAAAAGATCATGAAAATAAGAGGTGATTATGAATTTAAAAAATGACATTATTTACTTACAGTTTTGCCTATATCTTTCTCTATTCAGTGATTAGAATGTGTATGAGGGGTAGGGGCCTTTAACTCTGTTCTAGAGGAGTAGGAGAGTTTGACCCTGGTGTGTGTTCTGCATGTTCTGGTTGTGTTACTATTTCTGAATTGTTCGCCAAGAAAGTCCTGAAGTAGGATTTGTACATGCCAATGTGCAGAACAAAGCGGAACTTAATGCCAGAAGAAAGAAAAAAAACCAGCAACTTGGCAGTATAAAACTTAAGGCACATATCTGATAGGAACCTTGAGCATAGCACATTGGAATCTAAATCTCTGTGAGATTTCCTATGTATAATCTATGGATCATGTAGCACAAAATAGTTGAACATTATGACACTGAAATGAATGTCCCATATAGTCCCCAAATTCCAGTTCCATCAATAACCAAATAGTTGTAGGAGTGGTTATTATTGGGTCAGAACCAAGGAATTTCAAAAGATATATAAAAGGGGCTGGGGATGTGGCTCAGTGGTAGAGCCTTTGCCTGACATGTGCGAGACCCTGGGTGAAATAAATAAATAAATAAATAAATAAATAAATATGGAATGTATATGAAAATATGTATCAGACATATGTACGACAAGAAACTCTTAAAAACTGTGAAACAAAAATAAACTTGATTGTAAAAACATTATCCTGATAGTTGGACGACTCAGTACCTACACTGAAGAGAAACTATTTTATTCTTGATAATTATTAAGAAAATTCCAGTCTTCCAGCACAAAACTCTACATCTCAAATTTCTCTGTAATACAGAATTATTTTCAACCATTCAGCAGTCAGTACAAGTAACAGTCTGAATTGGAATTCAACACTATAAAATGGTAATATGATTATAAGAGGAGTAGTTCTGAATTAATCCACTCTTAAGTGATATCTTCTAAATTAGATTTTCAATTTCCGTTTTGAGTTGGCTTCTGTATCATGGCCTTTGAGCGCCACCCAGTGGAGTAATGCATATGGTCTGCAAAGTTTGGAAATGGTAATCTTTAAAGTTCAAGGCTCATTATTTAATATATAACCTCGTGAGCATCTGGATGAAATCTCATAATGGGAGAACTCACATTTTTCATTTTTTTCTGCGGCCTGGGGAGCCAGCAGGACACTTTGTGGGCACCCCAGAGGAAACCCCTCAGTGCACTTCTGCCTGCGGCCATATGGTTAGAATCAGCGCCTTCACCCACTGCCAGTTCGCAAGAAGGGGCGTGTATATGAATAACATGCACGCAATCAAGGCGAGCTTTGGGTTTCATATTTTCCCTTTGTGTAGGGTGCTTTTTACACCTTATGGAAAAGGTAAGTTAGACAAAAGCTAATATTTTTTCTCCCCAGTGAAGGCAGCAGGCCTGTAGCTAAGGCAATGTCAGAGTTTCCATTTCAGCTCGTTTTTTTCAATACTTCAGCCTCTGCTGTAAACATTAACTCCATGAACAAAAAAATATATACCGTCAGTTATACTGCCTCCAAGACCAGAACATTCTTCTTATTAAATCAATGGTCTTGAAAAGAAGTTAGATTGAACGTCACAAAATTCTGTTTGGTCAGGGAGGGCAATAGAAAGGGTGAAGGAACTTTTTTCTCAACTGCAATGTTTCTTCTTTTAAATATTTGCAAAGAAAATAGAAGAAGGACCCAGAATAGAGAAACTTTGTCCATCCCTGCCTTGAAGAGCGTATCTAGTTGTTCAGATTATTATAATGGTGCACAAAGACCTCATTTTGTGAAAATCAGGTCAAAGCAGCATTCCCTAGGCCTGTCCTCCTAATTGACACAAACAGGTAATTTAGAAAGTATGTTTGAACAAACAAGCAGATGCTCCCCTCATGCTGTCCAGCGGTACTCTGGCAGGCTGATTGAGGTTTCTGTGGTAAAGCCCTTCTCCACCCAGTACCTGTTACTATGATTTTTATTTTTAAAGAGCATGTCATTCTTCCTTGTGGTCAGAAAAGTCCCAGTTCTGAGTCCTCAATTCATTGGGATTTTTTTTTAATGTGGAGAAAACTCAGTTTTCTGAGGCCTTAGTTCCCTTCTGTATGATCTTTACCCTGAGAATTTGGGGAGCCTCAGATCTCTAACTCTGGAGGTTAAAAGGAAAGGAAAGGAAGAGAAGAAGAAAGGGGGAGGGAGGAGAAGGAGAAGGGGGAGAGAAAGAGGAGAAAGAAGAAAGAGGAGGAAAAGAAGAAAGAAATCTCATGAATTTAGTATTAGGCCAATAAGAAATGTGCTTTTGGCATGGAAACTGCCCTTTTGACTTGTGAAAACTTTTTTTTTCCTTCTGGTTTGGAAAAGAAATAGAACATTTTTTTTCCTATGGAAGGGTTTATAAAGATTTATAAATTCTGGGCGGATTGATCTCAACTTCTACTAAAAATGAGAGAGAATATTTGTCATATACTTAACTTGCTTTATAATATTAAGGCCATGTCACAAGCAGACTAAAATGATTACTTTCTAGGAGTCGGGTATAACTTGCTACCTACCCCCAACACCAACCTCAAGAACACCAAAGTGCCAGACATAAATTTAAATTTCCTGAGTTGTGAAGAAGGATTTCGCCTGGTGCATCTGTTTGTTTTCCTCCTGTAGCTCTGTATTTCCTGGCACTTACCAACCATGCATAGTTTTAAAAATGATTTTCCTATCATTTAATTTCCCCATCCTTCTAAGAAGTGAAAAATCTAAAAGGTTTTATGAGAGATCATGGGACTGAGGACTCTCCAGGAAGACTGGCTCAAGCCTGCAGATGCAGAGCAGGCGGTTAGGACACAATACCTATCATCTCCCTGAACCTCAGACGTTATCAGTCTGCAAGCGAAACTTAATCCTGAACATAAATTGCATTTCCTAAAAAAACAAAATCTTGCCTTAAGACACCAAACTCCCTGATTACAGGGAATGTCTGTGTTTACACATTTGTACAGAGCATGCTGACTGTATTAGTGTCCTAGGAAACAAACTGTGGCCGTTCACAGACCTGCTGCAAGCACTGAGAGAAAGAAAAAGAAAATTTGAAATCAGACCCCTGATCTCTAACTCATTTCAAATTCCTGAAGCACATTAGCTTTACTACTGCATGATGTGCACGGTAGTATTTCTTCTAATGAAATGTGACTAAAAGTTTAAATGAGTTTAATGCATGAAATGTATAAATAAAATGTGGCCTTGATTAAATTTAGACTTGATACATAACTTAAATGGGTAGCCCAAGAACAGCATTGGTATCCGGTGTCCAGACTATTTTGGGCTTTGCAAGAGTAGTTTGGATTTTATCAGTGTGTGTAGAGTGCTTTCTATCAAAAGCAAAATATATGTACAAAGCAGAATTATGCAAAAGCACTGTGGAAAAAATACAGTGTGATTGGAAAGTGGTTAAGAGTGAGAAAATTTAAAAAGATATTTTAAAAAAAGGCCACCAGGTGGAAATCTGAAGCGTGATTTTCAAAGAGCAGTTTACATAGGTAAAAGATTTGGCTTGAAGAGTCTTCTGATGCCTCTTAATTTCATGACTAGGAAATTCTTTTAATTTCATGGAACCTCACTTTTCTTCATTTGTACATGTAGATCAAGATGTCTATCCATGTACTTCCTGGAAGAATCAGAATGAAATAACATATAAAAGGTCTTTGTATACTGTGGAGTGCTTTACAGATCTATATTATCATATACTTTCTTAACTATAGAAGTTTTCTTTCTACATCCACAGTTATAAGCCAAGAACTCTTTCCAGATTGCATATAAAATATATAACCCATTAAGTAGAATGGTAGGATTAAAGTTTTTCGTTAGGAATAAATGAGTTTTTTAAAAAAGATAAAAAAGAAATAAACCAAAACACTCTTGGGAAACCCTTAACAATTATATAGGAAACTTTATAAATTGGTTGTCAAGTATATGGTCTTTGAGGTCAGATATCTGTCTTGTTTCTGCTTCTTCCTAATAACAGTAACTTACGTGCACAAGACAGCAAGTTACCCCTTCATCAATCATGAGATACAAATGCCTGCCTCATGGTTTTGTTGTGATGATTAAATAGTATAATATGGGTATCTCCTATGCCTGGTATTTAATAATAAGTACTGGAAAAACCCTTAACTTCTTTTTTTTCATGTTATATATACCATGAAATACCACAACATGCATTTCAAAGAGATCACACCCATAAATAAATGGAAATTATTCCACTTCAAGTGCTCAAAGAATTTTTCTTCATTAACAGTTTGAAAATGGAAGACCAATACTCGAGTCTCCCAAACAGAAGTTAAGGAGAGATATAAAGGGACATAGATGACAGCTGCTGAAGTACAAGGACAGAGGAGGATAAAATAGCAAAGGGTTGTCTTAAACCCCCTCAGGAGAGACACTTGATAATTCGAGGCTTGACCACAGCCAAACTCTGTTTATCTTTTTTTTTTTCTTTTTTAAAGATTGCACAATGCCACTCAGTTTCAGGCATTTAATAGAATGAAACCAGGTGAGGTTCAGCCAATTTTGCGTTTCATTTTTCAAGTTTGTTTATTACTTTACTTAAACGACAACATTTTGAGATCTCACAAGAAAATCTGCTTCTGTGAAATTTTCAGCCTGATTTCAAAACCAGAGAAAGAGGTTCAAATAAACTTGGGCCCATTTCAGAAAAGCATCTGAGATTCTGGATGTTTATTTGAAGCAATCTGGACTCCTGACCTTTTGAGGTTCCCCCACTACCAATAAAGAGAGCCTACAATGAATTTACTGTGCAAGGATCTAATGCTTCAGTGTCTGAATGGATAAAAATTCCATTGGTCACAAGGAAAGTTGTTTCCGAACACACTCGCTGGAATCAAGCCTTAAGCAGATCTATTGATACCCTCCTTTTAGGAAAATGCACCAACCAATCAGTGTCCTAGTTCAGAAGACCTGTAAATGGATGATTTATTCAATATGCCTTTTGAGTTTAAAAAGTATTTCTTAGGTAGACATCAGTAAGAAGAGGCTCTTTTTGGAGTAGGTGGAGGGTTTAGTATTTCCTGGAGCGGTATAGAAAAATCCAGACCAAACTTTTCTTTCCTGTACAGTGCTGCCTTTAACATCAGTGTGGGGCTTCAGAAGGTATGCCAATCCTTCCCAAGTTCTTAAACCTTTTCAAAAACTGAATTCTGCCACTTTTGAAATGATGAACACTGAAAAATTGGATTTGAAACCACAGCATTAAATGCTTAAAATCCGATCCTTCTGTCAGGACCTGGGATACATTAAACTGATGTACATTATTTTTAAAGAAAGGAAAAAAATATGGGAAGTGGGTTTTGAAGCCTGAAGGCATAGAACAAAACAAGTTATGCAGGTGATACAAACCATCTTAGTTCATTCCCATGATGGATTTCTACTTCCATATGGTGGCCCACACTGGAAATAATTCTTAGGAAAACACGTTTGTATGTGATAAATAAAACATTATTTTAGAGGTCCCTGTTTTTATTTTCAGAGATTGTTACATTTTTTTTTTAATTCAGTGTCCCGACTGCTGTTTAGTTTTTTGTTGTTGTTTTTTTTTTTTTTTTTTTTTTTTTTTTTTACTTTGGTGTTTAAGTTTATTTTTTCAAGGAGAAAGTGGTAGAGAATGTGTACAGATGATGAGGGTATAAGGTGAAAAATTATCAAGTGTTTCCATCAAATGAATTTGTGCAGCTGGATGCTATGTATTAGGATTTAATCAAAGCTTTAGGAATTTAAACACAAAATGAGTTGAGTTTCACTTCAGGATATTTTAAACTTGTTAGTAAGGTATCTTACTAATATTGTATAAATTTTGTTAATTTCTGACTCAATAGCATTGGTTTAAAGATAAATACATTGTTAAGAGCATGAAAAGCTTTACCTTACTCATGTTGGTTATTTTCAATAGAAAAGCTTAATTTCATAATAGAATCAAGACTGATTAAAAGCTTCCCGATTTAGAGAAATGTTATAAAAAGGCATTCTCTGATAATCATTCAGGCAGTAATGATCAAGATCAAATATCAGAAGAAACTAGACAATAGCTGACCATCATTTGAATGTTCTTAAAAACCTAGCAACTTAAGTCCTCTACATACATTTCTGTCAAACCGCATGATGTTTTTCTCTGTCATAGATCATTCTGGTATAAAGTAAAATCTTGTTTTTCAGATCCTGAATATTACAAAGCAGGAATTGAAAGAAAGATGTTTATCAAATTTCACTTTTGTATGTATGCATTATACATCAGCATTGTTTTTATAAGTAACATAATTTGTCAATAAAATTATTGTTAAGTAGATTTCCAGATTAAGTGTGTTTTTTAATGTTTTCATGAATTTCACTTAAAAACTTGATTACATTTTTTAAATAAAACAGTTAAAACATAAATTGTCTGTACAAAATAGACTTTAAAAAATAAACAATACTGCAGAATATAGACCTAAGTGTCCTCTGCAAGCCACAGACTATTAAGGACTAGATACATAAAAACTGAAGCAAAGTCATTAGTAAGTTGGAAAATTTGGGTGAAATAAAATTCAATAAAATTTTCAAAACTTGAATAGGTATATTATTTATCCATATCCCCCAAAACATTTTATATTTTCTAAAAAGTACCCCTAAATCCAGGCCCAAACACCAGAGGTGAAATAAATGAATGGATCCCTGGCAAACTATAAACTGATTTAGGCTGTGAAGCTGCCACACCCACAGAACCCTTGTTTCGGTTTGCCTTCCAAACTGTTGTATTTCATTTCATAGCATCAAAAGTGAGCATAAAACATACTCCTGAATCAATTAACACAACATGCAGTCCTTTTTTAACTCCTGATTTTAAACAGTGCCTCTGAACTGAATGAAGCAAAAAGCAAGGCAGAATTCTGGTGAAATGGATCTTTGTGTACAGTCACCAATTAGCTCTAATCATTCAAGATCTCATATCCTTAGCTTCATGATTTAAAGTATAAAGTACCTAAGTGTTTTCTTTCACATTACTTTATTTAGTTGAAATGAGATTCTGGGAAAAGCTACAAAATGCGTCATATCTCAAAGTTGTAAACACTTAGTGTAAAAGCAGGTTGCTCCTAACAGAGAAGGTTTCCGGTGTTTTTTTTTTCTTTCTTTCCTCCTTCCTTCCTTTTTCTTTCTTTCTTTCTTTCATGAGTCAAATGAGCTCTTCACTTTCTTCACTTTCATATATGTTCAACCTAAGATCAAAGGGGTGAACTCTTTTAAGAAGATCTGTATGTGTGTGTGTGTGTGTGTGTGTGTGTGTGTGTTTAAAAACCTTCCTCAAATGACTGATAGTATTTCTCTTCAGCCTTTGTTAAGTTATATGAGTTATTTAATTTTGCAATGTAATAGATATATTGAATTTTTAAAAGCCGTACACTATAAATAAATGGATTCTCAAGATCTTTATCACATAAATAATATCAAAGTGGAGTTTATATAATACAGGATCTCTTAGATAATACACAACTAACATCCATCTGTCATTCTGCATTTAACATCAGAGTTTTATGAGTTTGTGCTATATTTAGAGATGATGCATCTCCAGTGTAGTTCATCTAAAATTATGTGAAAAGAGATCTCTATCATTTAATAAGTTTTTGATGGAGAATGGCATACCAATAACCTCATAAATTCCTCCCACACACAAAAAATTTTTTTCTCAAAATTTTATTTCTGTGGAAGAATTTAAACAATTCATCCTCACCCAAAATTACTTTTTCTCTTGATTTAAATATCATTGTGATAAAAGATCGGTAAATGAATCACCATAACTAAGTACTTTGGTCTTACATAGGCATAAATTTATCCCAAGTATTCACAAAGGGCCATTTTGTACTACAGTAACACACAGTGGGTGTTGTTGCCTGTCAGCTAAAGAACTATTTTTGTATTGTTAAAATTTTTATCCAAGAGGGACTCAAAGTACTTTACAAGTTAAGCACTACCTTTGGGTTGAAATTTAGCCACACTGGAGAGATGGCATGGGCTGTCAATCATTGCTTGACCACTACACAGCTGATGATGAAACAGCGTATTTTTGGCAACCATGGCAAAACCGTTTTCATACCAAAAACACAGTGGTGTCTTTGATCTCAGAAAGGGGAGGAAAAATTCTTGGCTTTTTCCTCAAGGATTCATCCAAAAATCTCTAAGACCAAATCCATTACTCATAAAAAACTCTTGTGGGAATAGACCACATGACACAGAAAAGAGACCTTTTCAGAAACATTCAATAGGGAATTTTCCTCTTGTCCTAAAGTTTGCAAAAATCCCTGAGAGATTTCATAGTGGAATATAATCTTTACCAAAATTTATTTGCAACTGTTGCCCCAAATGCTACCTTCCAAATGAAGCTTTGCTTTATTATTTTATTAATGTTTTTCATTTAATTGTTTCATACACACACACACACACACACACACACACACACACACACACATATACATACATGTGTAACACTCTCTTCTGTGGTGCAGTTGTTTCAAAATAAATGTTTCTAAGACTTTAGCAATTCTTGAGAAATCAGAAGTGTACTTTTAAAAGTCAGGTCTTAATTTAAATATTAGAAAGATGATGGACCAACCATTTAAGCAAATCCCTTCAGAGCCATTTAATGGTTTCTGCATTCGCTTTCTCTCTATGAAACTATTTGTTTAATAAATAGCTAAATAGAAGGACTAAATTCTTTCTAACTTAATGTGATATTTTTTCAAAAATGACTTTCATTTTTCTGGAAATGTCGTCTTTCATGAGAAATTTAGTAATTTACTTATTTGCACTGTTCAGTTATTATAATAAAGGTTATAGGTAAAATGGACACTGGATAATTGTTATAGACAGCCCCAGTATTTTATGAGTGTGGTCTCTGTTTAGCTTGACTCTGGTTCCCAAACTGGGAACAAAAGTGAAATAAAATTTCCAGAGCATATACTATGTGCCTGAAACTGTGGCAGGAAGTTCACTGTTTGATGCCATCACTCATCCTCACAACAATCCTGTGGGTGTTGTGGTGGCTGTAGGCTTGAACCAAGTTATTCTCACTGAGATCATGATATGCTCCTGCCCCACTCACATGAGGCCTGTGTTTTCTAATTTCTGTCATTTATGTGACCTCCTTGGACCATTTAAAGGTCAGTGAGAGTGATGCAACTACCATTGAAGCAGATGCCTCAGAGCCATCCAGTGTTCCTGCATCTCCCTTTTCCCTCTAAGAAACAAACTCTCAGCAAGGGTGGCTTCTTCTGCCAGAAAGAAGAAAACAGGGAGCAGAGTTGTAGCTGACCTGAAAAGGATCTATAATCCAAGGAGAAAATGGCACTTTGTTGAGGGAGTGACACAGGTTTGGGCAACAGTTTTACCGGGATATAATTTAACCTATCATAGGTAAGTAAAATTAATAGTCATTTTACAGAGAAGTGCATTGAGGATCAGAGGAATTAAAGTAAATTGCCCAACATAACACATTTAGTAAATCAGACAGTAAGGAAATGAGACCAGAATTGCCTGATTCTGCATCCTATGTTCCACCTTTCAGTATTTTAGGAGGTCAAAATGCATGCCAACACATTTGCTAGGAGATTCCTCATGTGCTTAATTTACCTAGATAACACAAAACTATTTCAACTGAATCATACAGCTCTTCCTGGATAATCCCTTGTCAATTCTAGAACGTCAGTTTGAAAAACTCCTTTGTCCCCTTTTATTCATTTTTCTAATTTCTGTCATTTATCGTCTGGTCAAATTTTTTCCAAGATTAATAGACATATTTTTCATTAATTTCAGAATTCAAATGCTCAATTTTATAACTAGATTCTAATCCCTACTCTGAAACTTATTAGCTATATGACCTTGAACAAGTCATGTAACTTCTGTGAGCCTCAGTACTTAGTTTATGCCATGAAATTATAATACTTACCATAGACTCTCAGTGAAACAAAATAATTCACTTAAGATGTGGTTACAACAGGATCCTAACAAAGATTTACAATTTCCCCTAGTATCCCATCTCTCCTTCTATTGAGACAACATCTTCCTAGAATATATTGCCAAGAGACATGAACAGCTGGTTTTGTAAAAATGTTTGCATAACAATTTTGAAAGCAACCCAGTGAATAAAATAATTTGCTTCCCCTTGATTTTTCTCAGTTTATACTTTTTTACCTTTAGTTTTCTCTAGGGACAAGCTTGTTTAATTTTTCTAATGAGCTTTGTAGATTGATTTTTATAAATAAATTTGGCAATATATTTTATTTATTTCTATTAAATTTAAGGTATCAAATTTTGTACTTTTGATTCATTAGGGATCATTATGTTTCTATTCAAACATATCCTATAGCACTAACTGTAAAATACAATAAAATTTTTAGCTAAGACCTATTTTAATCTAATTGTCAACCACAACTTCAGAAATAATTTTGGTGTGCATTGTTAAAGTAAAACATCAGAATTACAAAGATTTATCTTCTATTTAATATTAAATTATCATTACATTAAATTTTGATGTCACTCATTTATCTTGGCTCACTTTAACAAACCTTTAATTTTATAAGCACCATAAAAAGAAAGGTAGTGGACTTCAAGTTTAAAGCCTGGATCAAAATGAGGATTCCATCAATTATTAGAATAACCTCAAGTCTCAGTTTTCCTTTCTGTTAAATTGGAAAAAAATAATACATCTTCATAATATACAATGTGATTCTGAGTTGCAGATGAGAAAACATAGAAAAACATAACTAAACTCTGTAAGTGTAATATTAAAGTGTTAGGAATTTTTGTTACTGTACCCAAGATAATAAAATAAATATCATTTTCTTCCTGTAACCAAAGTCACTTCAGAAGTTTAGTCAACTTAAACTTAACATTCGAAAGTAGATTATATTTGAAAAAAATTATTTAATTGTGTTTATATACATATAAATTGTACACCTTTTAATTTGCAAGAAAGTGAATTGTTTTTCAGTTATTCAGAGGTTTTTCATAGATCGTGCAGGAAAGATTCGATGATTTTGACTTGGATGGAAAGATAAGAAATCTTTTTATGAGTTTAGAGCATTTAAAAATACAATTGAGTAAGGCAATAGCACTTTCCAACTTTCAGTCGTCCATCTCACAAAATGAACAGCTTTGCTGATCCTTTACCTAGTAGTTCAGTTTCACCTTTTCATTCTAAGATGTATATATTATGTTCAATTTCCTCTTCCATCCTCTATCGAATTTAGTATGCAGGTTATTTTCATTTCTGTAACTCATCACTGTTCATCAAGAATTATTAGTGCTAGTATTTTCTGCTTAAACAAATGTGAAACAAATTTAAAACCAAAGAAGCTGATCTTGAAGTAATCCTAGAAGAAAACATGGTTTTCAAATTCTCCACAGCCTGCACAATAAATTAGGTTAAGGACAGAACAACTTTTTACAGAGAAACTCAGCAACATATGTAGAAAACTTTTATTTTTGCCTGGGTGCTTGTGTGTCTAGGTTGTTTTTCCTCTAATGGTAATAACACGACACTTGATTCAACCTGAGCACTTTTAACAAACGATTTGTAACTGGGTATCAAATGCTGGCTTGTCGCCTCTTATGTTAGTACATATTGATAGTTCATCTTTACACGATCTGAGAAATTTTCACTCATTCTCATACCTGTAATAATGTGTAATAACATCTCTTTAGTGGTTTTTTTTTTTTTTGATGGTTTGACTTAGGTGGTTTCAAGTATAAACTCACAAGTAATAAAAAAATGTACGTTTTTTAGTGTTTGTTAGACTCTACCAGGTTAGAAATTGCCCTCTAATTATCACAGAACTTGCCTACGCTGTTCAAAATGAAAGCAGCAGAGTTCACAGTCTTGGCTTACCATGCTATCTATCCACGGTCTTTGAAAGATGGCATATTTTCAAATATCCCAGACTGGCTTACAATGCTGTCATATGTCACATTGGATTACCTTAGCCAGCTCATGTTATGTTACATCAAGGATGTGACTAACATTAACCACATGGAATACAGCAGAACAGTGCTGTCCGCCAGGGAAATTTCAAAATGGCATGGTCTTTAGAAACCAGGATTTTAGAAATTTCTGGTAATTAAGGGGGAAAAGGGGTCTTTAAATTATTTTAAAAGAGATTTCTATTTCTCTCTCTCTCTCTTTTTTTTTTCTTCACTCTTACTTTCAAAAGAGTTCGCAGTTGTAGGCAAATTATAACTTTCCATGCTAAGTGTACCAAATGAAAGTTATATAGCAAAATAACTCAGATTTGTAGCATCACAAACATCATGGAGTACAAACAATCAAGTGAAAGTTAAATGCACACAGGCTAGAAGACTCTGCTCAATCAATATTTGTAAGTGAAGAAAATAATGAAAAAGCTAACATTGCACAGTTTAACTACTTCACCCTCCAGTAGTTTCATTTTGTAAAACGATTATCTTTACATCTCTTTCAGAAAATAAAAGAAATTATTTTGCCTATCAACAAAATAATTAGAGCAGTAACACAATTTATATCCCCATAAAATAACCTAAAATTATAATATAATTTTAATTTTTAATAAATTTTAAGTTTAGTAAAAAATTATATATTGGAAATACTGTTCCTAGAGCCATGTAACTCAAAATGTTGCTTTCACTAGAAATGCTTTCAACATTATTAGTTCAAAAAAGTCTTAATATTCCATTAACCTTAAAAGATACAAGGACTCTCTATGAAGTGGCTGGAGTGCATTGACAGTAATGGGGCAAAAGGCGCAAATGAAAAAAGATTCTCGTTCAATCTATTTCCAGATATATACTGGAGCTATAGTCCAGCATGCTTTTTGTTTGCAAATAAAATCAGCAAGAACTTGTCTCTCCATTAAGCTTATTGATGAACATACAGGATTAACGAATAATATAAAGAGGATACGACACTTCCAGATTAAAATTTTAAAATATTTCATACCTTTTAAACTCTCCTATTTCCAGTAAATCCCATCTTCAGCCACTTAGAAATCTCTTAATTCTTGTGGCTTCATTCCATCCTCTACCCTGGATCCTACTTTAACTAGTCTCACAATAGTATATACAAAAATGTCGTGTTCTTGTTTTTGTTAACCACTCTTATATCCATGACAATAATTCCAATTAAAGAAAATACCCCAAGCCATATATTTTGGAACCAAATTAAATTTGAAGTTTCTGGTCTCAACACGGTTGTATGATTTTTTTTAACGCTATATTCTCTTCTTAGCTACCCTTATTTATGCAGTGTTTTACGTTAGAGGATGATTTGGTCCCAAGTGGCACATTAAGCAATATCTGGACACAGTCTGGTTGTCATGATATGAGGGCTGCTACTGGCACCTGTGGGTAGACCTAGGATTGTTTTAAACCTTCCATGATGCACAGGACAGTCAGGCACAAAGAATAATTTGGCCCAAAATGTCAGTGGTTCTGAGGTTAAGAAAGTCTGATTAAACTTCAGTTTATCATAAATATGACTATACATTAACTTTTTGCCACAATTAATTCCTTTGAATCTTTAATATATGCATGCAGTTATCCATATAGTGTCTCCACTTGCATTTTCCAAAGCCGTTGAAACTCAACTTGTCACAAACCAATGTCAAACTCTCCCCTATGAGTTCTCAACCACAATCTTAGTGTCATTATCACCCACTCCCTAGGACCAGATCCTCAGTCACCCTTCCCAATGTTCTCCTTCATTCATAAGTTCCATCCATTACTAAGTTCTAACATTTCTGCAGTCAATGCATTCTCAAATGCTTTCATTTATCTCCTTTCCAATATCAAACACCCTGTTCTAGATACTAGCATTTCCTACTCAAACTCCTCCTATAGCTTACTAACTGGATTTTCCTTGTTCACTCTTAAATCTTTCCAATCCATTCACAATATACATCCAGAATGAGTTTCTTTGGAAATGCTCAAATCTCATCAAGTGACCCTACTTTCCACCATGTACATATGCATATGTGTGTGTATTTATGTGTATGAATGTGTTTTCATGTGTTTATATATGATAACTCAATACTTTTCTCCAAATTCTGATAAAAGTCTTTCTATTTTGATCCCTAAGTAATACTCCAGACTTCATTTCATCTTTCCTCAAGTTTCTCCTTTTTTATTTTAGCTAATCTCATGCATCCGACTTACTTCTTTAATTTCATGCCATGCATATCACCTTCCAAAAATTATTCTGAATCTTTAAATTATTTCAGGCTCATATTTTATAGTGATCCTTAAAATCAGAAAGTTAGAATTTATCACCATCCCTTTTATCCAATCTCTTCTTTATTCTTAACTTGAATGTTAACTTCATGTGCTTTAAATGAAACATAGGATCTGTATTTTCCATGTAGCTATATAGCTAAACATATAAGCAAGTCTTCCTATTGCCTCATAAATTAATCCAATAATCAAATTCTTGGCCACAACATTTGTTTTCCATTTTAAAACAATTTTTAGGTTATTTAGTATTATAGAGTGTTCGGAGAGAAGACTTAATTGTTTTCTTAGTAGGTATTTTTTTTCCTGTCTCTTGAGATGCTTTTAATGTGAATTATATGTAATTGTAATATTTTTCTATATTATGCCTGGTTGTATGTATTTTTAATATTAAAAATGAAAAGGATGTTGTTAAAATATTATTATTAATTAAACCCGTGTGAGTCAGACACTGAGCTAACTGCTTCACATATACTAATCTTCACAATTCCCTTGGGAGCCAATTGCCATTGTTATCCCCATTTTACAAACAGAAAAACTGAAACTTAGAAAGATTAAACAAATTTCCCAAGGCTGTACAAATAAGAATTAGATGAGCCACATGGTTAACTCTTGCTAATGGTATAGTGATAAAAGTGATTAGTCACATTGTGGGCAAGATAAAACAGTATGTTTTCTCTCCATTTCTCTCACCACCTCACCAATTGGATATTGACACTGAAGGTAACTTTCTAAGCCACTGTTATAGATGGTAGAGTTTTCATCAAACTGGTTCCTTGAATAGGCAGGTCACCTCCATATGTAGCTTATGCAGTACCATACACATGAAGACAACAGAATATACAGATACTGAAAGTTCTATGTACAAAATTGGAATTTTGATATAATCTTTTCCTGTGTTTTAGTTTGTCTCTTTATATGTTTATTTTTGTTTTATGTGTGCATCTCTATTCCAAGATTTGTCCTTGGAGGTCTTCTTTTTCTTTTTGCTCAATTTATCCAGAATATTTATAATTATCTCTTTATTTTTTTCAAAGGTTAAGTATGTGAAATCATTATGCAGGACCTATCACCATGTTTATTTTAAGAAGTATGTTGAGGATGTATTTTATCATATCATAATGTGTCTTCTTTACTAGGAGTTTTGAAAAATATTCTCCAATTTCAGTCAGAACTGAACAGTTCTTGAGCAAAATTTTAATTTTCATCCTGAGCTATAAATCAATTGATGGTTTCTGCTCAGTATGCTAACAGGCTGAAAGCCAAAATTTGGAATTACCTCTGACACTTGTGCCAGAACTTGTAGAATATGTTCTATATTCTCACTTCTACCTGTCACCATCCTCTTCACTTTAAACCCATTTTTACTATCTATTTTCAATTAATTCTATATAATCCCATTGTTGCATCTTAGTAATAGCAACTGTAGGGAATAGAAAAATCTAGCCTTACAGCACTTGGAAAGTCAACCATATGATAAAAATGTAGAGGAGAAAGTTACGTTCTGGCACAGTATAAGAAAAATTGTATTCTGATATGAAAGGAAATACTTATTCATGAGTTTGTATCATTTTATTAATGTGTCCGCTCATTATTTTCCTGCAATCAGTTATTTTAATCAATGCTATAATTTGGCTTATAAACTATGAATCTCAGAATCCATGGGAATGTGTAAGACCTAGAAAGCATGCATGAAGGAATCTTTTCAGTTTAATTGTATGAAATGGATGCCAGCAATTTTTATTTCTTTACATTTTTACTCTTAGTGAGAAGACAAGGCACACACTGGACTCAGACTACCTGGAGTCAACTCTTAGGTCCACTGCTTAGTAGCCTTTATGCTTAGGACAAGCTACTATATGGCCTCTCTTTTTTCATTAGTACACATGGAATAATAATATTGGTATCTATCTTAAATACATAAATTTATTTTGTGAACATTAAATAAACTTAACTATATAAAAATTCTTAAAACAGAGTTTGGCCCTTCATCAGCACTATATGAATTAGTTATTATTTGTTTGTCTTCTTGCAGTTAAAGCACTGTTTCAAGATGATTAATACTAGCTGGTAATTAGGAAATTATTGAATGGGTAGGCTCAGTATTATCTACAGAATCAGAAAACTTGGTTCTTGCCTTTTGCCAGTTATACATTGTAGTTGATGTTACTGCTTGAACACCAAATACTAACTAGTGTTCACAGCAGGGGAGAATAGTTAACAAAATCTCCAATTACGGTTTTGTTTATACTTCCACTGGGTAGAATGACTTGTTAGTTTAAAAGAGACCTTTTGTGTTGATTACAGGTGTCAGCACATCTAAGTTTGGGGTGTGCTTAAACACCTGCTGTGAGATGCAAGACACAAGATCAACAAGTCTAATTGTTTTAATTCAAAAATATTTTCATTAACAACTCCTTATTTGAGTGGGGGAGCAGAACCTATGTTTTTTACAATGTTATTTAATTTGACCTAAATCCATGAATTTCTTATTATTTTTTATTATTCTAAAAAACAACTGATCTTTAATAATTATACACCAACCAGATTTTTTACCTTCCTTTCTTGTGTAAATAAACTACTGAGTTTAATTCATTATGGGAAGACACTACAATGTAGGTGTTCTTGTGAGCACAACCAAAATATTTTTGAAGTGAAAGAATGCAGGAATTAACTTTATAAATTAGACTCAGGTAGAAATACATTTAAAAAATTGCCAAAGTGAGTTAATATTTAAACAATAATAATAATGCCATCCTGGATTCTCCTACATGTAATCTTTATTTTGGATATGAACATCAGGATGGGTTTGAGAGAATGATGGCTGACAACATTCATGCAAAAAGAAGTTAGATTGGGATCAGATGTCCCAAATTCTTTGAAACCCACAAAAAGGTCATTACAGGGGAATGGGGAATGAATTTCCTTAATCTTACCGTAAAAATATGCATAGAGTTATAGTTTTTTATAACCTCATAATATGCTAAAATATCTAATATTTAATTTTTTAAACAGCTTTTTTTTTGTCATAAAACAAGATCTCCCAAATATTTTAGCCTTCTTCACAGGAGTACAGACTATAAGTTACCATTGCCATTTTACTGAATGAGTAGAAATGGTAAATGTTAGATATGTGAAAAAAAAAAAAAAAAACAATTGAATGGAAGCAACATGTGTACCAGACTAATATCTCTTCTATTTAACTTTCAACAAAATGCCTATCTCTTTTATTAACTTTAACTTTTGGGTCTTGAAGTGCAGGCTATAATAAAATAAACAACTTAGGATTGTCTTCCCTGTCCAAGTTAATTTGAATCAGAATAGAATATTTACCTTTCCTTGGAGTTTGTGGGATTCAAGGTTAGTCTATTTTGGAAAGACTGAGTGAGGCAGACTTAATCCTTTTCTGGAGCTCATTAATTGGAAGCAGGACCACACTGAAATAGCCTTTTCTAAACTGCAGGGGCCAATTAAGAATTTAAATAAGGTGAAAACTCCTAAACAAGATTCTCTGAGTAGCTTCTTCTGTTTTTTTTTTAATTTTTTTTATTTTTTAAATTAATTTTTATTGTAGGTTGTTCAAAACATTACATAGTTCTTGATATATCATATTTCACACTTTGATTCAAGTGGGATATGAGCTCCCATTTTTACCCCATATACAGATTGCAGAATCACATCAGTTACACAACCATTGATTTACATATTGCCATTCTGGTGTCTGTTGTATTCTGCTGCCTTTCCTATCCTCTACTATCCCCCCTCCCCCCTCCCCTCCCCTCTTCTCTCTCTACCCCCTCTACTGTAATTCATTTCTCCCCCTTATATTTTTCCTCCTTTCCCCTCACTTTCTCTTGTATGTAATTTTGTATACCCCTGAGGGTCTCCTTCCATTTACATGCAATTTCCCTTCTCTCTCCCTTTCCCTCCCACCTCGCATCCCTGTTTAATGTTAATCTTCTTCTCATGCTCTTTTTCCCTACTCTGTTCTTAGTTACTCTCCTTATATCAAAGAAGACATTTGGCATTTGTTTTTAAGGGATTGGCTAGCTTCACTTAGCATAATCTGCTCTAATGCCATCCATTTCCCTCCAAATTCTATGATTTTGTCATTTCTTAATGCAGAGTAATACTCCATTGTGTATAAATGCCACATTTTTTTATCCATTCGTCTATTGAAGGGCATCTAGGTTGGTTCCACAGTCTTGCTATTGTGAATTGTGCTGCTATGAACATGGATGTAGCAGTGTCCCTATAGTGTGCTCTTTTTAGGTCTTTAGGGAATAGACCGAGTAGGGGAATAGCTGGATCAAATGGTGGTTCCATTTTGAGCTTTCCAAGAAATCTCCATACTGCTTTCCAAATTGGCCGTACCAATTTGCAGTCCCACCAGCAATGTACAAGAGTACACTTTTCCCCACATCCTCGCCAGCACTTGTTGTTGTTTGACTTCCTAATGGCTGCCAATCTTACTGGAGTGAGATGGTATCTTAGGGTGGTTTTGATTTGCATTTCTCTGACTGCTAGAGATGGTGAGCATTTTTTCATATACTTGTTGATTGATTGTATGTCCTCCTCTGAGAAATTTCTGTTCACTCTAAATATAAAGCTGACACCATCCGTGTTAAATTTCACTATTTAACTGATAAGCTGGAGCAAAGAGTACATTGGCACTCTGGGTAGTCCTGTCAGTCACTCTCAGAAAGTCCATAAATAATGTATGAGGACTCCAACTGTAACAGCCAAGCCCTGCCTTTTAGAATCAGTGGATGAATGGACAAATGAATAAATATATAAACAATTAAATTAACTAATCCATTTAAACACTACCTAGTAGTACCTTCAGATTTGAACATTTTAAATGTTATTTAAGATTCTCCAAGTGAATGAAATTGCACCGATTTACTATGTTTACAAAGATCTGGAACACATAACATTCCTTGTAATTATGCAATTGACCACAATGTCACAATCTTGCACCATTTCAGCCATCTCCACAATGAAAACCAAATTGCAGATTGAAGTGTCTTGACTGATGGAAATTCTTTCACTAGTACTTTAAGCCTTGTCTAGATTTTTATAGTCTCACTTAACCATCAAGCAATTTTTTCAGCAGTTATAACCAAAAAGTAAATTCCTGAAATTCAAGAGTTAGTTACATAATGATTTTTTAGTATATTTCAGCAATATAAAAGAAAACTTCCCCTGCAAAGCACCATTCATCATCTATATTCAATATGTGTCTCAATGCTGAGAAACACCTACATCTTGTATGCTGAAACACCTTAAAAATCACATAGATCAAAAGGACAGCTCAGTTCTGAGGAAGCAGCATAGAGTGGCAGAAAGAGCATGGATTTATAAAACTTGAAATCTAGATTCTGCTCTGCCACCAGAGCAGTGGGCAAGCCACTGGGGCACCTTTGATTCCCTAGCAGTTCTGTGTGCAAATTTAAGGTGTTGGATGATTTCTTTTGTTCCTTATAGCTTACCCCTTAGAGACCATGATATTTGTGTAATTTACACATAACACTAAAGTCAGAGTCATGAATTTTGGATATGGAAGACCCACTTGCCCTCCCTTTAAGATTACTGAAAACCTTCCTAAAAGAGTAGTTTTCACAAACCATGTTCAAGTTCACCCACTCCCACCATCTTCTGTAGCTTTCAGTTAGAGCACAATATAAAGTCTGTAAATCTTATTCAGTGGTTTGCATGTCTATGCTATATGTTCACAATGGCTTCAGGGAGACTAAGGTCAAAGAGGTTCTTTAGATTTTTAAAGAAATCCATGATCTGAAAGAAAGAAGAAGAATCCTTACTCTAACATTTATCCCTAATCTGTCTGTATAATCTAGCCAATATAATTCCATTTTCTCCCTAGTTTCAAACATTTCTCTTTGAAGATTTCCAAGTCAACATTGGGGTTTACATCCTCATAGATAAATGGTATTGAAGTCAGAAAAGAATGGAACTCAAATTCCTATTTTATAACATATTAAATATAAAACTTTAGGAAATTTATTTAAACTCCAAGGTACTCATTTACAAGTTGTTTATTATTCACTGAAATCGAATATTCATTCAAATATTTTTTAGAACCTACTATGCACTAGTGATTGATTTTCCTTTATATAAGATGCTTAAGCAAAGCCTCTTTGATTCAGGTGACTTTTGAGCAGATACCTAGAGGTAGAGAAGGGGTCAACCCTGGAAATATCAGAGAAAAAGTTCTCCAAGCAGAACAAACAGCAAGTGCCAAGAACTATGGGTGAAGCCTGAAAATGAGTTCCAGGAAGAGTAGGAGGTATATCTCTGGTTGAAACAAAGGGTATAGCAGTTTGAGTATCTAGACAATTAATTGGGGTTTTGGTAGGGACTTTGGCATTTTTTTATTCTTAAGATTATTAGCAGAGGGGTAGCAGGACCTAATACATATTTTAAAAGCACAACTCTGTTGCTCAGTTCATAGATTTGGATGGTTTAAGAAAGAAACAATAAAAACAATTGTAATAATCTAGGTTGGAAATGACATTGGTTTATATTGAGTGCAGTGAGGGTGGTGACAAATAGATGGATGTAGATGGACATATTTTGAAGGCAGGTCTTACTGAATTTTCTAGGGAGTGGATGGAAAGAATGATAGAGGAAAATAAGCTAGGGACAACTCTTTTATTACTTATAAGTAATTAATTTTAATTTTTTATGCCTCACAAACTAGGTGGATGGAAGATGGTCAAATGATAGCTATGAGGGAAAACTGAAATCAAATCTTTGCCTTTGACCATCTCAAGTTCATGATATCTATTAGAAATGGTAAGTCCCAGGCATGTCTAGCCACATACATTAATGTAGGTGTCTTCAAATTCTAGTCATAAGACTTGATTCAACACTTAGAGCACAAGCATAGTTAGAAAGTGGTTCCCACTGAACTCTGTAGAATTCTCACATTTATGGGTCAGGGATATGAGGTAAAACCAGTCAAGGAGACAGAAATATGACTCCATGATATATTGAAGGAACTTAAATGAGCTAACAGATATATAAATTGTAGAGTTTTTTTAAACACTGTCTTGAATATTATAAATATTCAACCAATAAAACTTGTATATACTTTTATTCCTAGTAACCTCTGTAGCCTCCAGCTTAATTTAAAGTCTTAAATATCCAATGTCCGTTGCTCATTTTTATCTGATTGTTGCCCCAGCACCTCAAATTCAGCATGTCTGAAACTGAATTAAAAACCATATGCTTCGGTTGTGTGCTCTCTCTCATTGAGCATCAATGCTCTCTAGACCAGGTGGAAGAAAACTGATTTTAAAAATATATATTTATGTTTACCCCATGGCTTTGCTTAAGTGCAAGCTTTCATGAACTCTTTTTCTGAAGTATGAGTCTGGACTTCCCAACTTCTGAACCATGGTAATCAAAGCCCCTGAAATTTTGCACCAACACTTTTTCAATTGTAGCCCACATTCCTAATTGTGTTTTAAGAGCCTGCTCCAGTCCACATTAGTAATTCCCACTTGACAAACCTGTTCATCTGTTGAGTCTACTGTGTTTAGATTTCTTTCTTTCCATCTCTCTTAGTTCATTCATAGTTAAGCCCTTGGTCACAATACCAAACTCCATCTTGTTGGACTCTTACCCATCCTTTAAGGGATGACTCCAGTAAAATAGTCTTCTGTCTGTAGCCTCCAGTCAGCAGGATTAGAAATTAATTGGACCTCACTAGGAGCTTTGGGCTCCTACCTTGCTTACAGCATAGCCCACTTGTACCTACTACTTTTTAACTCATCTCATTTCCCTTCTAGATTTTAAACTGCTTGAGAAATCATGAGAATTACCTACTCCTATACCCCTTAATAAAAAAGAAGTTCAAGTTAAACTGGTGTATGTTGTGTGTGTGTGTGTGTGTGTGTGTGTGTGTGTGTAGATATATATATTTCCCCTATATATCCTGTTACACCCTACTAAAGCCAGTAGCATTGTACCTTGTAAAATTGTTGGAAAAATATCTTTTCATCATGATTTCACTTTTTTCCCTTAATGTTTATGTGACATAGAATATATTGCACACATTTATAATATAAAACTTGATAAGTTTTGACATATGTTTATATCCATGAAACCATCACCAAAATCAAGGCAGTGAATATGTCCATCACCCCAGAAGTTTCCTCAGGCCCCTTTTTAATCCTTCCTTCCTGGCCCTTCCCTCAACCCTCAACTATTCACCCCACCCAACCTAGCAACCACTGTTTAGCAAACACAAAACAATCCTGCTTCCCATCACTACAAAAAAAAAAGATCACATTTTGTAAGATTTCATAAAAATTGAACTATGCAGCAAGTACTTATTTCTTATTTTTTAATATTTAGTGGCACATAATATTTGTACATATTTATGGGGCATAGTATAATAATTTGCCACATGTATGCAGTGCATATTCATGAAATCAGAGTAACATATTTCCATCTCCTCAATCAGTTATCTTGTCTATGTGTTGAGGACCTTCAGGCTCTTCTTCTGTAGTTATTTTTAAATATATAACTTGTTATTCCAGACTATAGTTACCCTACTGTACTGCAGAACACTAGACCTAATTCCTCCTGTCTGGTTTTGGGTATCTGTTATCTTACCGCTCTCTGCCTACCTCCTCCCTACATTTCCTAACCTCTAGTGATCACTATTTTATCCTCTGCTTCAATGAGACTCAACTTTTTTAGCTTCCAGAAATGACTGAGAACAAACAGTAATTATCTGTGCCTGGCTTAATTCCCTTAACACTCTGTCCTCTAGTTCCATTCATGTTGCCCAAATGACAGGATTTTATGGCTGTATACCACATTGTGTATGAAAATTGCATTTTCTTTAGCTATGTTTGGTTTTGTCCAAAAAAAAAAAAATACAAGCATAGTATTACTTGAGTGGATAGATCAACTTGTTTACTTGTTGGTAGAAATTTGCATGCACTTGTTGATGAGAAGCAGGATTGTTTTTTGTTTGAAGCTATTAAAATGAAATATCTAGGAACATTACTCTACACATTTTTTATATGACATATGCTTTATTTCGGGTAATGAAATATACAGGTCATATTTAAATGCATGATTAACTATTTAAGAAATTGCCAAATATCTCCAAAGTGATTGTACTTTTTCATTCCCACCAGCAGTGTATAGGAGTGTCAGTTCTTCTACATCTTTGACTCAAATTGCATGATTTTCTTAGTCTGTATAATCTGAGCCATTTAACAGGTATATTTAATAATTCACCATTTAACCATTTAACAGTTCACCTTTAAATTTTAAAACACCTACTATGTGCCAGGCCTTGGCAGTAGTGAGACAATGATTAAAAATACATGATTCTTCTTTCACAGATGGGGTAGTTCATGAGAAAACAAACACTGAAACCCAGAAACTTAATAGAATTTGTTACTAAACAGTATATAGAAGTGCATTTAGGAGCATGGGAATGTGAAACCAAAGAAAGATAAGGGAAGTATTTTAAAGATTTGCCATGGAAAGATACCATGACATTATCTAGCAAGGAAAAAAAAAAGCAAAGGCATGAAAGCAAAAAAAGATCATAGAACTTTTAGAGACAAGGAATGATTTGTGTGGAGAGGACCTGAGTGGTGGGGTGCATACTATGTATGCAGCTAGCAAAAAAAAAAAAAAAATAGAGCAAGTTCAAAAAAATTTTCTGCCTTGCTGAGGGGTTTCAATAGCTTGAAGGTGGGGACAGATATTTTCAGATCTGTGCTTTTGGAAACAAAAAACAGACAAAGCTTTGGAAATGGGCTAGATGGAAAAGAAACTGCAAAAATACACTTTGGAGGCTGGTGCTATAATATATAGTATAATAGTAAAAAATAAAAAAAAATTAAAAGAGTCTAAATTTGTTTTAGTTTCCAAATAAAGAAAAAAATATACAAAATGTATTTTCAAGAAATGTAATAAGTTCACTTGCACTTGTGTACTCTCCCTCTCACACTCCCTTAACAGAACTGACTTCCCAAAGGACCAAAATTCTTTATTATATACTTATGATGGAATCCCCTAAGTTGAAAGTTTTTGAATCCTTAGCATCCATTTATTCTTTTAAGAGATTTCAACGGCTATATAGTCTCTTAATAAGAGAAAACCCACAAAAGTGCAAGACTCCTAGCACAAGCCTTTGGAGAGTTTACAGAGGGTTTTCATTAGATTATAGATGTCTTGCCATCCTGCACCACATTCTCTTCTGTAACTCCATTAAGTAGGAATAATTATTCTCACAGTATATTTGAAAGTTCCATAAGGCAAAAGCCACACCATATGGTTTGACTCCAATCAGTTCCCTTAATAAAAAAGTTCAAGTTAAACTGATGTATGGTATACATTTATAAGTAATATTACTGCCTGGGGTATATAAAAATTCTATCATTTATGGCTTAAAATTGTAAAAAGGCCCTTTTCACAAATATTATTATTCCATAAGAATGAGCAGTAATTTCACAGTATAATAAAATGGCTACATGTATGTAGTACCAAATTCATCTCAATATGTCCCTTAAACTGGGAGTTTAAACATATTCAAACTCTTCATTTACTTGCATTCTGAAGAAGTATGGCATACACATAATCCTACAAGTGCTTCCCTACATTAAATAGGATCTGTTTTCCCACAGTTATGATTACTAACTTGGTATAGCATATTGGTATATTGAATATGCTTATTCAATAAATGTTTACTGAGTCTCTACCATGTGCAAGACACAAAAGTTAGCCTTCTAGATCCAGTGCCTGACTTCATAGTGTTTATTCTCATTATTTATACTTAATACACTCTCTAGTACTAAGTGCTTTGCTACCTTCTGCTTTAGGGTATTTTAGACTTGGAACTGTTGACACATGACACATTGTTTCTTCCATATAGAGGACTGTCTGCAGAATGAAGGATGTCCAGCAGTAGCCCTGGCCTCTGCCCATCAGATGCTAGTAGTGCTCCTCTAATAGTTTTGATAACCAAAAACCATCTCTAGATTTTAGCAATGTCTTTTAGGGACAAAGTCAACCCTGGTTGAGAATCACTGCTCTTCTCAAAGAAGAAAAGAGAGAGAGGCTTCTTAGAATTCTAAGTGTGCCTGCTTTAACTATTTGCCTATGTTTTAATTCAAGACATTTTTGTAAATAATGCCCAATAATCTAAGTTTAAAGTACAATTAAAATGTCTATTAGCGGGGTGTGGTAGTGCATACCTATAATCCCCTCAGCTCAGGAGGCTGAGGCAGGATGATCTTGAGTTCAAAGCCAGCCTCAGCAAAAGTGAGGTGTTAAGCAACTCAGTGAGACGTTGTTTCTAAATAAAATACAAAATAGGGCTGGGGTTGTGGTTCAGTAGTTAAGTGCCCTTGAGTGTCCTAATATCTTGGGCTTTGATATTATATAACCAAACAATCAGATGAGTAACTTAATATTCCATTTTCACGTGGAAATGTAGGAAGTTTTTTTCTTTTGAACTATATTCTTTCAAGTTGTTGTTTGAAATGATGCAGCAGTTTTTTTCTCTTATAAAATCCCAATGAAACACAAAAATTTTAAGTCAAATTATTAAATAAATAGTTATGTAATGCAAAGTGGCCTCAATGCAACATTAAAATTATTCTATTAAATTTTATTGACTCAGGACAAATTGTGAGTGATCACATATAACAAAGACATGCCAATTCTATTGGAATAATCAACCCGTTTTCCAAGTGTTGAACCCAGACTTATTCTGGTGGAAAACCATAGCTTTTGAATTTTTATGTATTTTAAAATACTCATAAAGTTTTTCATCAATATGGTAAGTGTTTCTGAAGACTAATTCTAAGTTAGTTAACTAAATTTAAGTTAACTAGCTTTCCAGTAATAAAAGGAAGAAATCAATAAAAGGAAGATATTAAGACAATATTATATTATGTAATTCAAAATAGGGCACAATTTTTTACTAAATTTTTTTCACTTTTTTAATTTATCATAGAACTGCTTTTGTTATGTAGCAATGTACAATATTTTTATTTTATTTTATGATATCAAAAGTGATTATATTCTTTAATTTTTCTATTTAACAGTGAAATATATTTTGAAATTAGGCATTATTTAAATATAAAATCAAGGCTAACCACTTAGTAGGCAATTCAGTTTTATAAATGTATGGATTAATAAATATGCCTTCCAGCATTTCATTAAGAAAATCAACCTCAAGTTATTGATTCAGGAGAAATCGCTATATAGTTAATTGGCAAAGTATGCAACCAGAATCCAATCATTCAAGAGGAAAACAATGTACCATAATCAAATCCCTTGGCCTGAAGGAAGCCCCTGGTAGAGTGTAATAAGGGATCATCCACATCATTTTGCAAGAACTCTAAATTTAGAAAGTTTGTCCAAATCATAGATAATTTAACTGCTTTATTTATTCCCTTATTGTCTTTTCATCTAATGAGGCCACAAATAGATGGGGTGGTGAAACAGAGAGTTTGGAAAATAGGATCAGTCTCTTGTCCAATCCATTCTGCTTTGGTGAATTGGATGCCTTCTTTTTCTTTTCTTTTTTCTTTTACAATGCCTTTATTTACTTTTCTCTGTGGTGCTGAGGATAGAATCCAGTGCCACACACATGCTATCCAAGTGCTGTACCACTGAGCTACAACCACAGCCCCTAAATTGGATGTTGCTATGTCTATTCTTTATTCTAAGCAAATAGAGACAAATAATGATAGCCTAGTGTCACCACAGTGTTTACAAACTAGATACAAGGCCATCATCTGTAGATTTTTATTGTGTGTAAAGGTTCTAACATAGGCATATGTTATTAAGCATGTGGTATTCATTGTGCAGGTATAACACAACATGTTGGAATTTGGGGAAGTGATTCAATCATGAGAGCTCTGACATCATCAATGGATTAATTCATTGAGAGATTCATAGCTGAATAGACTATTGGGAGATGGTGGAAACTATAGGAGGTAGAATCTGGTTGGAGAGAATGAGTCCTTGGGGTTGTGACCCTGGTTCATTCTTTTGTCCGTGGCCCCTTCCTTTCTCTCTCTACTTCCAGGTGATCATGAGGTGAGCTTCTCTCCAACACTAAACTCTCTCCATCATGCCTCACCACAGGCCCATAGCAATGTAGCCAGCTGACCAGAATCTAAAACATCTGAAACTATGAGTCACTTCCTTTTAAGTTGTTTATGTCAGGTATTTTGTCACAGCAATGAAAAACAACAAATGCACTGCTGACCTCTTCTCCCAAAACTTTCACACAAGCTTACTGGGCTTTGACCAGACCTAACTTTATTTCAGTTTCTAAAATACACCAAGTTTATTTCCTCAGGACTTTTGCATTCTTTGCCTGGAATTTTCTGTACAGATATTCATGTAACTTGTGACCTGTTTTTATTCAGATCTCAGGCAAAAGTTACCTCCATGGTAAAGACTCACTTCCTAAATATTTTGTTATTGTTAATTCATATGTTTATGATCATTTTTGTGTTAGTAGACTCTAAGCCTCATGAGACTGAGACCATGCCTGCCTTATTTTTCACTACATCATACTCAGACCTAGGGTAATACTTCATCATGGTCAGTTCCCAATAAACATTTTGCTGTGGGAAGGGGTGAAAGAAGAGAAGCCCTGAGTGTCTAGGCACTTTTTTCAAATCCTAATTCCTTCATGGGGGCAGGAATTCTTATGTTGCTGATTCATTTCATGTGTCTTGGAGGATTTTTCAGACCACATCAAAGTATTTTACATTTCTATTCATTTGCTTCTAGTTTGTTTGACCCACAAAATATAAAGGAGAAATACTAACAGCAATCTTTTTGAGCCAATTATTTGTATTTTCCAGTTCTTGGAATTTAACCAATACTTAGAAATCTACACTGTGAACATTTGGAACTATTTACAATGTACAGTATTTTGAAAGTAACTGGCCAAATACTGAAGGTAAAGAAGTAAGGAAAAGTTGAATAATTAAAAGAAGCAACAATTCCCCAAATTTATACATTGAGGATTATTTTTTCATTAGCAGAAAGCAAGACCACAACTCTTATTACTTAAAAGAGAGAGGTTTTATTGTAAAACCTGTAACTCACTTCCTTGTGATATTAACTAGAAAGAACTTTATTTCAGTAGATGTATACCACACTTTTTAATTCACAAATACTGTTCAGCTAAATAGAAAAGATATTTTTAAGTTGTAAAGTTAAGAATGGATGCTGTTTTTTAAGTACTCTTGTCTGATTGTCTTAAACTGGGCTTACTGTAACAAGGGAAAACATTATGTGACAGTAACTTTGTTCTTACAGCTCAGGACTGCTTAACTGTATAGTTTTGACACATCATTTTGCTTCTTTGAAGCAAGTTGGACAAGTAGATCCCCCGCCTTTTTAAACTAGAAGTTAACGTTTAGTAATAAATGGAGAAAAAACTTTTTTTCATTTTTGGATTACGTCTTCCTTTGGGCCTGTCTATCCTCACATCATCACTTTTTCAGGGTGAAGGATTGTCTGAAAGCTGGCTCCAGCACAATCCTTTTGGTGCTGTTTCACCGAAGTACTGAAAAGTGACAATTCCTATCCAGCAGTGGTTTTTCTTCTCGCCCCCCACTCCTTCCTTGTAGACTCCAGGGAAATCATATTAAACTGAGAAAAAACACAACTCAACTGTTGGCCTTCCACTTAATTTTTCATGCAAATTTAAGGTCAGTTGTGGCTTAGCAACCAGAGAGGTGCTTAGGACACAGAAGTTGTACAACTGTTCAGCTACGCAGATTATCCTCACAAATTACCTGACAATTAAATCCTTTCAGATGATAGTGGAGATGGGATTCAGTGTGATGATGTTGCATACAGATTTTTTTAAGAAACTAGTTTTTATTTCCTGTAGATTGTAAAGTTTGTCTGTAAGCAGTGTTGACATATTTTAAATATATATATATATATATATATATATATATATATATATATATATATATGTAAAAGCATGGAAACTAGTTTTTATTTCCTGTAGATTGTAAAGTTTGTCTGTAAGCAGTGTTGACATAGTTTAACTATATCTATATCTATCTATCTATCTATCTATCTATATATATATATATATATATGTTGATAAAAGCATGGATTCTTTTTAGAAAGCCAATAATTTTAATCAAATAGTCTATTATAAAAGAGATATGTATCTTCTCCATAGAGAAAAAATTGTGGGTCCTTAAATCTGAAATTTTGATTTTGAATCAAACTGTGTTCTTCCCTTGTGCGTGTGTGTGTATGTGCGTTCTGGAAGGAACACATGACTATTTTTAAGTAATTGAATAAAAATGTTCTTATATTATACAACTTTTTTTTTCCAGGAAACATCCAGTACTTGCTTACATTTTTGATAGAACCTTAAATACTTTGATTTTTTTTGAGCTTGATAAGTCTCTTTCCAATTATTCATCTGGAGGGAAAAACAAATATTAAACTGCATTTGTTATGAGTCGGCTCTTAAGCTCTTCTTAAGTCTTTTGGTTAAACATCTTCTATGAATTGACTATGTGATGCCTGATAGAGTCCTGAACTCTATGTTTTCCTGATGACTAGATTTGCTCTTCAGTAACATTTGCTCATCATCAATATTCTATGAAATGAGGTGACGTTTCATTGGAAGAAACAGATTGAAAACTTGTGTCTCCCATTTTGTCACATCTGGGTGAAGCTCCCACTGCAATTATTTTTACTTTCTTTTAATCTTACAAAGAAATGTTAAAATTGAAGGACTGACCCTGTGTTCAAAGTTATTGTCAGAAACAGTGAAGTCATAGGCTTCTGTTTTTAATAATGCCTCACAAAACACAGAGCATCATTAATCATAAATGACTGCAGATTTCCTAGATCCTGGCATTGCTATGGGGCTTCAGCATTTTTAAGGGTCTTATAAATTTGAGCAGACAACAGCCTCATGACATTGCATACAAATTTAGCTGTGATGAAAAGATGAAACAACAGTTGAAAGCATAAAAATACTTAGAAACTGAAGATAGTTTTATTGCATTTCAAAAAATATGTCTAATTTTTCAACTACTCCTAGTTTTTATGTTTCACTAACATATCAATCAATCAGCAACTATTTATTGAGTGACAACAATGCATTCAGGGCCACTTAGTGCTGTAGGGAAAACATAGACATGAGAATCCATTCATTTAAGAAACATTATATAAAGCATCTGAGTACAAGATTCAGTCCTGGGTGTTTTGGAAGCCACTCTGAGCTTTATAAAGATCAAGAAGACATAATTCCTTTCTTCAACAAACCTACATTCATCTAGGGAGGTGTTTCTGTTGGAGGAAAAAAATGCCTGCTTTTCCTGTGTTCTCACACCCACCAAAGACTTCTGTGACCCGAAAAGGTGTGAGGATTTTCCTTAACCAGCAGAGAAGCAATTAATTCTGAAGCAGATGCTAGATTCAATTCTGATTCTATCCACCTAGAGATAGGATCAGATCCCAAGGGTTGAGGGGTCAGTTTCTAAGACTGCCGCCTTCCCCCACTTTAGTCTAGAGTCACAGCCCTAGGTTGTTTTGCATCTGTTTCTGACCAATCCCTTACAAAGTGGGGGTGCTACAACTGCCTCACTGGGTTCAATTCATTTGCTTGAGTGGCTCAGGGAACTCAGGGAGACATGTTTATTGGTATATTATAAAGGATGTAGATAAATATTGGACAAGGAATGGGGAAAAGGGCATGGAGTTCCCACAGCATGCTCCAGGAACATCCATGTGTTCAACTATCTGGAAGCTTTCAGAACCCTGTCCATATGGGTTTTTTTATGGAAACCTCTCTGCATAGGCATGCCTGCTAATAGACTGGGTGGGAACCCTCACAAGGTCTTTGTATTTGAACCCTTAAGTATTCCTTCCCCTGTAATGAAGAGGGTCTTTTGACTTATTATGAGACAAGGGTGAGTCAGAGAACTTCTTTGTAAAGTTATTATGACCTGACTTGGGGAAGAGAAGTTTTAGTTATGATGGCTTGCCTTGACTCAAGGAGGAAGTTATGAGCCAGAAACCAAGAATGAAGTACAGAAAATATAGATTACAATATCATAGCGCTATAGATTGAAGGTTTGTGTCCTCTCAAAAAATCTATATATTGAAATCCTAATCACCAATGTGATGGTATTAGGAGGCTAGGCCTTTGGGAAGTAATTAAATCATAAGGTGGAGCCCGCTGAATAAATCTAGAAGTAAAAACTTTTTTTTTCTTTTGGTAACAGGGATTGAACTAAGGGGGATTTTGCCACTGAGCCGCACCTCCAGCCTTATTTTGTATTTTATTTATATACAGGGTTTCACTAAGTTGCTTAGCACCTCACTTTTGCTGAGGCTAACTTTGTACTCACAATCCTCCCGTCTCAGCCTCCAGAGCTGCTGGGATTATAGGAATGCACCACCTTGCTCAGCAGGGTAAAAACATTTTGAGTATAAAATTTAGAGAAAATACTAGATATATAAAAGATATTGAGTAAACTGTCTTTTTTGCTCATTGGAGTTCAATGAATAGTGGTTCATATTTTTGCTTACACTAAAAAGAAGAAAGTAAAACAATAAAAATGTTTGGTACACTTTCATTCATTTGGAAAATGTATTGAGAAATTTCTTTGTTGTATCAGACAATAATGTTTGAATAATAAAAGAATAATTTTTCAATTTGCTATGATATGCACAATTTGAGGGCTTATCCTTTTTTCTCTCAGTTTCTTAAATCTAGACCAGTCAACAGCAAGCCACACCATGATTCAAATATAGTCTACCACCTAATTTTGCAAATACAGTTCTGATAAAATTTCTAATGGTCACTGCCATTTGTGTCTCTTTTATTTTTGGTCATTTTCCTCATGTAAATATGAGCAGACTTTTTCGTAAAAGGACACGCGGAATAAGTATTTTGTGCTTGGGAGCCAATACTTCTGTCAAAACTATTCTACTTTGCCATTTGTGTGCCAACACAGACATAGGCAATAAATAAAGGGATGAGTAAGTTTCAATCTAAAAATAGGCAGTTGGTTCACAGGTTATGGTTTGCCAACTTCAGCTCTCCATAATCAATAAAACGATGATTTCAATTCCTGATGTGTAGTGCCTTCTCCTTCCTATGCTGTAACTATTCTTATAACAGTTGATTCAGATCTACCAGGGTTGTGCTACTGAATGCTGAGTTAGGAATAGATACATAGTAACGTACCCTTAGAGTTTAATTTCACCAAAGTGACAGAACATATGTAAATAACCTCAAGAGCATAAATATAAAACATAGTCCAAATCTGATGATAGAATATCATATATATTCTCACTCATTTCCTTTGTCATCCTTTTCATAGCCAAGGACACTATCAAAATTGAATTCCTACTCATGACTTCATGGATTTGTGCAATCATTTACTAAATGATCTCCAAGCTTTCAGTCTTATTACAACTCAATTGAAATGACAGAAAAATGATAAATTGAGTGATTTTTCCAAATGAAAAACTCTACATTTTAATCCCTTACTGAAACCTATAAAAAAACTTAATATTTTTCAGAAACCAAAAAAAAAATAAAATCCAAATTCTTTTGGCCAGCTATAATAAATGCTTTTTTCATGTCAAACTATACTTCCTTTTCTGTACTAAACTTTATAATTTTTTATTTTTTATATTTAAATAGTCAAATTGAGTTCTTCTTTAGAATAGAAGAATCTGTTTTCTCATTTGAAGTAGAACTGTAATTCTTCCTTTTATATGATGTCTGTATGTGTTTTAGAACCAACACTAACATCAGAAATGGACAGCAGATATTTTATATTTATATTCTTTGGGGAAAATTTGCATAAGCAAGAATTTTTTAATATATGAAAGTTGAAACCATATACCTATGAAACCATTTGTTCCTGGAAATTTCTTAATGGCAAATAGTTCATTAAAATAAAATTTAATATTTTTCAGAATTTTATTTTACCATTTTTTTCAAATAGCTAGTGCATTATTTTCAAATTTGTCATTTTGAAACTTACTTTTTATCATCAATTGTGTGTAATGATCTATTCTCTTTAGTGCTTCATTTTTTGTTAATAATTGAATTAATTCCTTATAATCTGTTTAATTAACCAATGTCATTATTTTGTTAATTTTTTGGAAAAATGTCTTTAGTTTTCTTACTCTTTTAAAAAATGTTTTCACTATTTTATTTATTTCTTCCTCTGACATTTAAATTAATTTTTTTCTTTTGTAGCTTTTTGTTTTTGTTCCAACTTTTACAATTGAACTTGTAATTCACTTAATTAAAAATATTTCTTGTTTGTCAATATTCATATCTGTATTATGAATCCTATTTAGCTATGTGCTGCATATTTTAATTTATTATTATTATTATTATTATTATTATTATTATTATTACTATTATTATTTATTTTTGGTACCAGGGATTGAACCCAGGGGTGCTTTGCCACTGAGCCACATCCCCATACCACAGGGTCTCCCTAAGTTGCTTAAGGTCTTGCTAAGTCATAGAGGCTGGCTTTGAATTTGTAATCCTCCTACCTCAACCCCTAGAGCCACTGGGATTACCAGTGTATAAACTTTTTAGTTTTTAAGCATAGTTAAGTTATGCATATTTCTCTATAGCCCTTATCCTTCTTAACATAATAGTTATTTAATAATATGCTTTTGACTTAGCAGATTTATGGAAAATCTTTAGAAGCTACCCACTTTTCTGTATTGTAGTCAGCCAACTTAATCTATAGAATGCTAATTCCTGGGAATTTACTTAATTTTAATTTGTGACCTCGAATTTGATGAACTTTTGTGTGTGCTTTCTTCATTCTTTAAAAAAATGTACATTTTCTATGTAGCCACAAATACACCAATACAAAATATGGGGAAAAGAATTAATATTCTCTCTTTATTGAACACTGGGTTTTTTAATAAATTTATTGTTGGATTTACAAGTTATATGACTTATATATCTGCTTATTTCTTCAATTTCTGAGATACATGTAGAAATATTTAAAACTAATTGTTAACTCATTTCTCCCCCAAAATTGTAAGAAATTTTTGGAAAAAAAAGAAGGTCTATACATTGAATGAGATTCAAATATGTGTATGTAAAAATACATAGTGGCCTCTGAAAATAGTCTTCAGGTCCCCCACCCCTCCTCCCGTTAAACAAGTGCTAGGGCTAAGGAAAGATCCCATGCTGGGCTTTGGTAGTCTGATCCCCTTTTAGAAGGGAGGGAGGTGCTTATGCTTTCAGAGGTTGGGGATTAGGACTTCTATTTGAAGGCATCTGAAAATTGTTCTCAGTTAAAGAGATCCACGTACCAGGTTATGCTTCTCAGCCCTTACCAAATGACTGGACAGTAAGGATATTAAAAGAACAACCTCTTATCTCAAAAAAAGGTCAATTCTGAAAACATACTTAGCTCCAGAGCATTGTAGGAACTCAAGCCCTTGTTTTAACTCTACTCCATCACCACTAAACTCCTTCCTTTGCCCAGACTTCATTTTCTCATTTCCTCAGAGATGTTGCTCCTGAGAACACTTTCCAAGAAAACTGCCTGCACGTTAATCTCCATCCCAGAGTCTCTTTCACTGGGGGAAACCCACACTTTGCTTAGAAAATGCACTTATATTTGTAGATGGAATGATTTAAAAAACTAAACTTATAACTGCTAAATGGTACAACAGTCCCCATAACATGCAAGTTTCTTAGGTGGCATCAGCTCCTAAAGAAGCCATCCTGACACAGACAAAAATGTAAAATAAAAAGCAATGTAATAAGATCAAAAAGACCATGAAAAGCTTTGGAGACCAGGCAGAGATACATAATGAATACATAAAAGTTGTTGAGAGAAAAGAAAGAGGTTCAAAGTGGAAATAAGGGTCTGTTTTTAATTCTTTTTTGAGGGGCACTCAGCCACTGAGCTACATCCCTGGCCTATTTTGTATTTTATTCAGAGACAGGGTCTCACTAAGTTGATTAGCACCTTGCTTTGGCTAAGGCTGGCTTTGAATTGTCAATCCTCCTGCCTCAGACCCCACCCACGCACCTAGCTGCTCGGATTATAGGCGAGTGGCACTGCCCCTGGCTGTTCTTAATTCTTATTTGCAGGGTTCAATGACAAAACCTAATGAAGCCAGAATTAATCAGGCAGATGGTCCTGCCTGGTCACATATATAGGAAGAAGAGCGATAAGGAGAAAAGAGCAGGAGAAAAAAGGCAGAATGCCCTCACTTCTGGGAATACCAGGGTACCATCTATGGCCCACTTTTGGGAGAAGTCTGTGTTATCCCTTTTTAAATAAACTCTGCTTTATATGCTTGCTTCGGCTTGCTTCTCTAATGTTATACTTCAACATGTGAGGGAGCAGAACTCATCATTTGTAACTGGCATTATCACTAACATAAATGAAAAAGTGAAGGAAAGCTATCTCAAAAACACAAAAATCAAAGAAGTCACGAGGAAAGCTATTTACGGTGATAACATGTTGTAAGAAAATCTTGACAGAAACCTCAGAGGGAATGAAGCTATTTGCAAGGCTGGCTCTTTATTTTTCAACTAACACCCTTAAATTCCCCTCCTCAAATAATTTCCTAACTATGCAATCAAAAATAGGCCCTCCTATCACATTCTTAGTATCCAATGGCACTAGTCGCTATTTTTAATTCCTTCACTTTAAAACAAAATTTTTTATTTTAATTATGTATATATGACAGCAGAATGCATTTTGATTTATTGTACACCATTGCAGCACAGCTTTTCATTTCTCTGGTTGTACACGATGTGGCATCGCACCATATGTGCAGTCACACACATGTACCTCAGGTAATGATGTCCATCTCATTCCACCATCTTTCCTGCCCTCGTGAACCCTCCCCACCTCTCATTCCCTTTTGTCTAAAGTTCCTCCATCACCCCCCCCCCACTATGGATCAGCATAGACTTATCAGAGAGAACATCTGATCTTTGGTTTTGGGGGATTGGCTTACTTCACATAGCATGATATTCTCCAACTCCACTCCTTCACTCCTTGATAATTTTTTTAGTCTATAATTTTTTTAGTGAATCCTATGAAGGAAGGATCACTATCCTTCTGGCTGATCATCATCTCTTGGATCCCTAGAATTAGACTGAGCACAAAGAGGAGAAAACATGTCTCAGAAGAACAGAGGAGGTCTATGCAATAATGTGCAGTGCAGTTCAAATTACATACAATAGGAATTTGAAAGTAGATGTTTTAAAATGTTCTTTATTAGAAGTGAAAGCTAAATCTTCTAAGTCTTTTAAGCCATCATGTTTTATTGAATTCAGAGGTAGCTATCAATGTATAATAGTGTGACTGGCATCACACTAGGAATTGAGATGAGTTTAAAAAAAAGATACATTGTTAAGAACTTACAGTATTGTTGGATAAAGCAATAGATGTACAGGGAACAAATTTAATAAAGATAGATAAAAATCACATGGACAAATGAATGGCATTCATTCAAAGTTGTTGAGGTGAATTTAAGTGCCAAAACAATAAGAGCTGTGGGTCATTGTCTTCACTCAGTCAATAGATTGAAAGGTGAGGAATGGCAAGTTCCCAGATGGCTTTAGTTAGGTTTGGCTCTGAAACACAAATATTGTACTCTAAAGGAAAATGATATTTCAGCCTTTCTGTTCCTATGAAAAGAAAAATGAAGAATCATAAAATTTTGAAGAAGAAGAATTCATTTACATCAAGCTTTTAGCTTCAAAAATAAATACATTGAGGTTTGGATAAACACTTATGAATATTTGAATCTTTAATGTGATAAAAAAGTTGAGGTGTTTTATTAAAGCTTCTCCTCAAGAAATTGTTTAATTTCAATAGCTATTTCTTAAGCAACTTAATGAAGTAGTCATAGAACATAAACTATGGTGCTTTCTCTGTCTTGAGCTGCCAAGTTTAATTTCATAAATTATCAAAATTTTCCAAAGTGAGGCCTGAAAGACATTTTTTAAATAGGCTGAAATATATGTAGCTAATTAGTAAAGTTTATCCATAAATGCTCTGCCTTTTATGTATAAAGATAACGTAGTTCTTAACTGAAAAGTAAACAGATAAACAAAATAATTTCACATTGTTATATACATGAACTAGAATGAACATAGATACTTTTATAAATTAGAAATGTTTTCCAAGAAATGTTACATAGTAACTATTTGTCTTACAATGCACATGCTGACCTTATTTTTTTACATGCATTTAAAAGATTGATATAATTTTGATTAATTTATATTTTCTTTAAATTTTGTTGTTCTAAACCATTATAACATCAACTATCAAAGATATTTTAATTACTGAGTATACAAATATCTTTGCTGAAGGGAACATATTTGAAGGATTAATTATTCCAGTAATTATTCCATTACATTCAAAGTTTGCAACTTTATTAATGATTGTACTATTATTTTCCACTGGACTATTACAAACATGATAAATTAGAATGCTCTAATATAAGAATTTTTAGTTACTTGAAGTCAACAATCTTTGTGCTGCCTTTCCTATTCCCATTACCTCTACCTTTCCTTCATTCCCCCTTTTCTAATCCAATGTACTTCCATGTACTTTCAAAAGACATAATGATTATTCCCCTTTTTACTAATACACAGAATGGGTAATTTGATAAACTTAAATTAGTATTTATAATTAAGGTAGTTATGTACAAATCCCTATTCATTTAGAAGCAAATGTTCTTGGCATCTAAATCCATGAAAAATTGACTTTTCAATCTTAAGCAATAATTCACCACAAAAGAAAAATATATGATTCTGCTTTCAGAAAGCCCCGATCAATTTTCAAGCCCAATAAAACCCATTATTCATACAATGTTCTGGAATATTGCTCTGAGTATAATTTTATGATCATGTCAAATTTGAAGTGAAGTCAATAATTATCAAATAATCTGACAAATTTTCCCAAGATGTCTTGGAATTTATGCTTATACTAACTAAATTAATGAATTATTTGGCACAGCTATAGCATATTCATAGAATAAATTCAAAAGAAATTATGCTTGAAGCCAGTATTTTCAAAACAGGTCATCATAGTTATAAAGATTTCACTAATTGTTTTGTTTTCTCAAAAGATTAACAGTCAATTAGTAGCCAACAAACATAATAAAACATGTATTATAAGTTTTAGCATATACCTATCTACTGAGAACTCTGGTGTGTTGTCCTGGGTGCTCTGGAGAAGAAGGAGGTGTTAAATATTTTTCTTCTAAAGCTCGTCTCAACAATCATTATGTTTTTGAATTACAAGTTTATAGACAGCCTATCATGGATTCTTAATTCTCTTAAGAAAACAGTAAAAAGTAGCTTCTAATTGGCCTTGTCCAATAGTAAAAGATTAAACAAAGATCATTTATTTACACAAAAAAATTGTTAAGGTTAGACCTAGAAACTTGCTGCAGCAATCCGTGTAAAAGTCTTCTAAATGGAGTAGGAAATTCAAACTTAATAAACATCATATTATAAATTATAGTGTACCCTGCTTGGATTATGCATTATATGCTTTAAATGCATATAGAGTAATAGCACCATAGATCTTTTAAAAAATCTGTTCAGTACGCTATTTAGTAAGTATAATTTGATGATGATGAAATTTTAAGCTTTGCATTACATCTTAAGGCCTAAATAAACAACCATTCATTCATTATTTTAACAAAGTTTTATGTTAGCTCAATGCCAAGCACTAGAAATATAAAGACGTGCAGGACTTTATCTCTCTCCTTATTAATATTATTCAGCTAGAAGAATATGCAAACAATTAAAGCAAATTATCAGGTGGACTTTTTACAGAGTCTGAGGGGTCAGTCAAGTGGTAGAACAAAGTATAAAAGAAAGGGAATGACCAAAAATAAGAGAAACTTTGAGGAGTGAGTAGCTCAGCAATCCAAGACAAAGATCATGAAGTCTCCCAAGGCAATAGCAGTGATTCAGAATACACTTAAAGGTAATAATGGAGAAAATGATAATAACAATAATATCTAAACCTTAATTGCATTCACTCTTTGTCAGATCCATTTTAAGAACTTCATATCGTATTAACATATTTAAAGCTCAGAGTAACCTGGAAGGGTTTATTTTATTAGTATGACCGTTTTACAATTGTAGAAACTGAGGCAACTATCTTCTCCAAGGTCACACTAATAGTAAGTAGAATACATAGAGCTGAATTCAAACTCAAACATGAACTCCACAGGAAATAAAAGCATGAGTTCCCTTCCCTTTTTCTTTCTCACATGTCTGCATAGATGGTACTTTAATTTGGATAAAAATGGCCCCAAAAGGCCGACATGTTAAACATTTGGTCTCCAGTATTATGGTTTGGATATAATGTGTACCCCCAAAGACTCTTGTATTTAAGGCTTTGTCCCTAGTAAAGCAATGTGCAGAGGTAGGGATCTGTGGAAGTGATTGGGCTGATAATTTGATGGCATTATTAGGAAGAGATGGAAACTAGGAGGTGGGGCCTAATTGGAGGAAATGGGTCACTAGGGGCACGTCCTGGAAGGGGTTCATCTTGTCCCCAGCCCCTTCCCTTCCTCCACTTTCTACTTTCCATCTACCATGAGGTGAACCACTTTCTTCCATGACTCCCTGCTGCCATGATGTACTGCCTCACCTCAGGCTTGAAACAATGTAGCCAGGTGATCATGGACCAAAACCTCCTAAATCATGAGCCAAAATAAATATTTTCTCTTCTTAAATTGATCTTTACCAAGTATGTTGTCAGTTAATGAAAGCTGACTAACATACCCAGTGTGGTACCACTGGGAGGTAATGAGCCTAGTGAGAGGTCCATAGGTCATTTAGGGATGTACCCTTTAAGGAGTTTAAGCACCCTGCCCACTTCCTCTTTCTCTCCTTTGTACCCTGGCTTGTAGGGTGAGTTGTTTTGCCCTGTCACATGTTCCAGCCATGCATCACCATAGGTTTAAAACAATGGAGCCAATTGATCATGAACTGGAACTCCCAAAACTATAAGTCAAAATAAATATTTTCTATTTATAAATTTCTCAAGTATTTCCTTATAGTGACAGAAAACTAGCACAGATGCTTTCTAGTATTAAAAATAAGCATTAGAAGGGTAGAAACCTTTGGTGGTGGTGGGTATTAAAATCTACTTTATCTGTGTTGAACTTAAGGGTCTTGTAGAAAATATGAATGGAGTAGGCTACTGTTGGAAACAGGGATCTGGACCTAGGAGAAAGTTTAAAATTCGAGATAACTATTTGAAGTCCATTGTCTTGAATTTTAAAACTCAGAGTCAAAAGATACTGGAATGGCACTAGGAAGGTGAGCAAGCAAAGAATTGTGAATCAGAGTGACCAGAGGACAGGGGAATGAGATTATGAAAGTTAAGGGGAGAAAGATTCAAAGAAATGTAAATATCAAATCTACATTCAGTAAAATAAGGAAGGAAAAGAAATGAGAATATGGTATTTAAGAAATCTTATTAAGAGCCAGGAATGGTGGCACATGCCTGTATAGCTCAAGGGACTGAGGCAGGAGGATTTCAAGTTCAAAGCCAGCTTCAGAAACTTACCAAGATTCTGTCTCAAAATAAAAAATAAAAATTGGGCTGGGGATGTGTGTCAATGGTTAAGTGCCCCTAGGTTAAATCCCTGGTACAGAAAGAAGGAAGGAAAGAAAGAGAGAGAGAGAGAGAGAGAGAGAGAGAGAGAGAGAGAAAATATTAAATAAATCTTAGTAAGAACAGTTTCAGGGAAAAGATGGGAAGAAATTTATGACTTTATTTGGTTGACAAGTATTCATAATAATCTGAATAAATTAGTGAATACCTAAATGTCACAGATGAAAAGATGATTGTTTTACATGGTGATAAGGAAGTTATAAAGGGGGGGGGATATGGGAAATCTCTACTTTTCTCTCAATTTTTTTTTGTGTGTGTGAAACTAAAATTACTTTACCAAAAAAAACACTTCTATTTAAGAAAAAAATGGATATAACAATTAAGTTCTCTTTCCAATGTAATACCTCAAGTACGCAATTCCAGGTTTCTATGCTCATCTTTGCTGCTTCTATCAGTACTTTGTATAATCAAGCTTCTATGTCAAATTATACAGAGGAGCCAAATAATCAGGAAAGATGATGCTATAAAAAACCAGACATTCAAAATAAAATAAAAAGTTGAAGTCATAAAAGAAACTATGAAGTTGGGGCTATTGGAGCCAGTTAGTTAACCACCATAAATACTGAATTCATTTAAACCAGACCATTTCTGTCCATTTAGCCTTTTAGCTGTAAGGAAGCAATGAATTTTAGACATGGGTAGAAATTGAAGAGATAAGGAAACAAGTAGGTTAGTCAGCTTTTTCACTGCTGCAACTAAAAGACCTGAGCAGAACAATTGTCGAGGAGGAAAGGTTTATTTGAGGGCTTACATTTTCCGAGGTCTTAGTCCATAGAAGGCTGGCTGCATTCCTTGGGGCTCAAGGTGAGTCAAAATATCATGGCTAAAGAGTGTGGTGGAGGAAATCAGCTCACATGGTTAATAGAAAGCAGTAAGAGACTCCACTCTCAAGATACAAAAACCCCCTAGCCACACCCCCAATGAACCACTTCCCCCAGCCACTTCCCACCTGCCTCCTGCCTCCAGTTAACACCCAGGTGATCCCATCAGGGATCAATTAGCTGATTAGGTTAGGACTATGACCCAATCATTTCTCCTCCAAACCCTCTTGCATTGTCTCACAGGTGAGCTTTTGGGGAACACCACATCTAAATCATAACACCCAGACTTTAGAAGCTAAAATAGCTTGCCAAAAGTCACACTGCAAGAAGCAGTAAAATATAAAGCACAACAATTGCCTCCTTGATTCCAAGTTTAGTGTTCTGTCTGCTGCATGGTATGACATTCTATTAACTTTTCAGTCTAAGTCATTTAAACTTGTACATGAAAACCCTAGGCTTTAAGTGAGACAATTCCATTGTGTTCATATGGAGACTGATGAAGGTATTGAAGTATTCATGTATACGACTGAATATGATACTCAATAGGCTGCAGCTCTCTCATTACTCTTGCATCTGGTAGGTCAAAAAATCTGTTGGAAAACAGAAAGATTAGATTTCAAATCGTGTGTTAATTTCCAAAGATTATGCAAAAGATGAATCAGCATTACTCAGTACCATGAGTTTCTTGATAGCTCACCACAGTATTAATGAGAATCTAGGAAACACCAATACTGTGAAGGACTGGGACTCCTTCATTTTACATGTAAATATGTCAATGTTCAGGCCTCAGAGTCTTTGAATACTTATAGTTGAAGAGTGCTGTTAAATACTCTATGGGGAAAAAATGGCTTAAATTTGGGAAAATTGTGGTATTTTATCAATAACCTTTGTTCCCCTAAAAAGGAATCCAGGGGAAAGAATATAAAACTTAGAACTTTAGGTTCATGAAAACTGATATTACCTTACATTTACATGACAATGTATGTCTATGTTAACTTGTCAAAAGAAGGAATAGATGTTTTTATCTTGAACATGGATGTACACTATATTTCAATCAAGAGTCGCTGTTAAGAAACAGAAATATCCAAGTAAACATTATGATTATTATGATCAAAATCTATATTTTAAGCATTCTCTGCCCCTGCCCTCCCCACCTCCACAGTACTGGACATTGAACCTTGGGCACTTTACCACTCAGCTATACACCCAGTCTTTTTTTTTTCTTCTTTCTATTTTCTTTTGTCTTTTGAGATAGGGTCTTGCAGAGTTGCCTTGGCTATTCTGATTCTTCTATTTCAGCTTCCTGAGTAGCTCAGACTATATAGGTTTGTGCCACCAGGCCCAGCTTTGAACATTCTTAATATAATAAATCATCTATTAAAATTGGAATATTTTTCATTTTTTAATGCTAAAGAATATTTTACAGCAAAATCCCTGTTAGGGTTATATATCTATGAATAAGTATTACCAGTTTTGTGTTAAAAGGGAATTTTATTTATGTAAGCAAAATGCATTTTTTTCTTATTTTGCTGAAAATATGTTCATGAATCACTGTAGAGGATTAGATCTAACAGTTAGTAAAATTATTTTCCAGGAATGACTTGAGAGGAAAAAAAAAAAATAAGAAAACATGCATTAATATCAATTATAAAAATGACCAAGTAGGCAAAACTTTAAAACTCTGTGCTCAGACTTATCATAAATATGAATCAATATTGGAATTTGGGAGTGTGAATTTCTCATAGAAACCATCATGTCCAAATGTCAAATTGTAAATTTTTACAACAGATTAAGCTCCTCTATTGAAGGGACTATTAATTACAATGACTTTCTTCAAAAAATTACTTTCACCTGCTTCTATCTAGTAAGCAATAAATATCTGTCAAATGAATAAATAATTAGTAGACTCTATCCTTGGCATAAACTACTTTCAGAGAAATGTTTCTTTCTTTAGAAATTCCAATAAAACGTTTCCTGTGGCATGAGCTTTTCCATCATGCTCACTGAACCAGTGCTGAGGATTATAAATTACTAGAGATAGGCCCAGGTCTGCTGCAGGTCTTACTTCATTCAATCGGTTTACAGGAATTATTCCAAAATGTCTCTTTTCATCAACATGTTTTTAATACTGTATTTTCTAAGAGAAAAAGAATAAAAAAAAATCAACCAAGGGGAAATGAGTATTGTCAACATGTGGAAACTACATATATGTGATTTACTGAACATAACCAAGCAAGTCCAATGAGAATTAGAGAATTGGGTGCCAACCTAGCAGGAATAATCCCTAGAATGAGGTTCAAGACTCTTCCAAATGTTTCATCAGAGGGTTTTATTTTTTGTTTTTTGCTTCCTCCCCCCACCCCCGCCACTTCAGTCATTATTTCTCTTCTAAACCCCCATATATGGTTACCTCATTTCCAGTGACTTAAGATCAGAATTCCTATCTACTTCCACCTTCCTCTCTCTTGCCAAACAATCAATATTTTCTCCTGGAAAGAAACAAGCATAACTGAGTGTGCTTTTGTCCTCTTTAATAGAAAAGACATTTATTTACCTAACGTATTGTAAACATATCTCCATATGAAACAAATCATGTAAAACGAATTATCAGCTAAAAATTTTCCTCTCACATAATTTCAAAACAAAGTCAAATTTGGCCAAAGTACAAAAGAGCTAGTTTTCTTTAACCTAAAAATATGTAGTAGTTTAATCCACAGAAGGATTTGGCAATGTGTAATATATTTCTAACCGGGGCCTAATTTCTTGTTATTACCAGTGGTTTATGGTCAAAGTATTACAGTCAGCACATTGTAAAATACATTTGGGAAAGTACCTTATTCTGTGCCAAACTTGAATTAGGGTTTCATTCCTGGTAGCTTATCTGCACACATCTCTAGGCATTCTGGTTCTGGTCCTGTGAAAAAGAAAACCAAAGGGGAATTGGACAAGTAAAGCAATAGAAGTCAGATTATTCTCAAACCTGCTTTCTCTCTCCCTTGAGTGAACAAACCAACAAACAATTAGAATAAGTGCGTGCCCAAACAAGGGAGTGAAATTTAAGAGAACTTACAATACAATAAGTTCTAGAACATTGCATTTTTAAAGCTTATAATTCATGCTAGAATAATTCACAATGATGAGCATTTCATACAACTGGGCCTCAATTACACCAAGATTCAGATTTTCCTTTCCATTTCTAAGGACCTCAGGAGGCCAGCACTATGTTCTGAGGTATATGTTCATTCACTTATTTTGTAAGTATAAATAGTATCAGAGCCTATTAGGAGCCAGGCATTTTGAGAGACCCTAGGGATATAAAGATGAATAAATCATGATCCTGAGTCCAAGACACTTACTACCAGCTTAGGAGGAAAATGACAGTAAGATCCTCACAGTGAGATAAGTGCTGAGGTACAAAGAAAACTAGAGGGCTATAAGGGGTTAGAAATAAAAATATCTAAAACCTGGTCCATGGAGTCAAAAAGTCTTCCAAAAAAATAGGTCTGTGTTAAAGAGAAGGGCAGGATTTCACACAGTGAATATTCAATAGCTAGTGTTTTTATTATTATTATTATTATTATTATTATTATTATTATTATTATTATTCATGTCATGTCATGAAAAGAAGTTGTTCATTTCAGGTCCCAGCCAAGAGCTTACTGCCTGTGAAAGATGAATAGATTTTTTTGTGTGTGCGTGTGTGTCTTCATACATGTACTTAGGGTAACGATGTCTAACTCATTCTATTGTCTTTCCTACCCCCATGCCCCCTCTCTTACCCCTCTACCCCTTTGCCCTATCTAAAGTTCCCCCATTTCTCCCATGCTCCCCCAACACATTGACATTATGAGTCAGCATCCTCATATCAAAGAAAATATTTGGCCTTTGTTTTTTTGGGATTGGCTAAATTCATTTAGCATTATATTCTCCAACTCCATCCATTTGCCTGCAAATGCCATAATTTTATTCTCTTTTATTGCTGAGTAATATTCCATTGTGTATATATACCAAAGTTTCCCTATCCATTCATCTACTGAAGGGCATATGGGTTGGTTATATAGTTATTGTGAATTGTGCTGCTATAAACATTGATGTGGCTGTGTCCCTGTAGTAGGCTGTTTGTAGTAGGCTGTAGTCCTTGTTTATAAACTTAGGAGTGGGATAGCTGGGTCAAATGGTGATTCCATTCCAAGTTTTCTAAGGACTCTCTATACTACTTTCCAGATTAGCTGCACCAATTTGCAGTCCCAGTAATATACGAGTGTGCTTTTTTCCCCATATTCTCACCAAAATTTATTGTTTTTTGTATTCTTGATAGCTGCCATTCTGACTGGAGTGAGATGAAATCTTAGAGTACTTTTGATTTGCATTTCTCTAATAGCTAGAGATGTTGAATATTTTTTCATATATTTGTTGATTGATTGTATATACTCTTCTGAGAAGTGTCTGTTCAGTTCCTTGGCCCATTTATTGATTGGGTTATTTGTTTTTTTTTTTTTTTTGGTTTTATGGTTTTTGAGTGCTTTATATATCTTAGAGATTAGTGTTCTATCTGATGTACTTGTGGTAAAGATTTGCTCCCATTCTGTAGGCTCTCTATTCACCTCACTGATTGTTTCTTTTGCTGATAAGAAGCTTTTTAGTTTAAATCCATCCCATTTGTTGATTCTTAGTTTTAATTCTTGCGCTATAGGAGTCTTATTAAGGAAGTTGGGGCCTAATCGAAATGATGGAGATTTGGGCCTACTTTTTCTTCCATTAGGCCCAAGGTCTCTGGTTTAATTCCTAGGTTTTGGATCCACTTTGAGTTGAGTTTTGTGCATGGTGAAAGAGAGAGGTTTAATTTCATTTTGTTACATATAGATTTCCAGTTTTCCCAGCACCATTTGTTGAAGAGGCTATCTGTTCTCCAATATATGTTTTTGGTGCCTTTATCTAATTGAGATAACTGTAATTATGTGGGTTGTCTCTGTGTCCTGTATTCTGTAACATTGGTATACAGGTCTATTTTGGTGCCAATACCATGCTGTTTTTGTTACTTTTGCTCTGAAGTATAGTTTACAGTCTGGAATAGTAATGCCACTCTTCTTACTAAGAATTGTTTTGGCTATTCAGGGTCTCCTATTTTTCCACATAAATTTTATTATTTTGTATTTCTAAGAGGAATGTCAGTAGGATTTTGATTGGGATTGCATTGAATCTGTATAGAAGTTTTTATAGTATGGTCATTTTTACAAAATTAATTCTGCCTATCCAAGAACAAGGTAGATCTTTCCATCATCTTTTTTTTATTCTGATTTGTTATATATGACAGCAGAATGCATTACAATTCATATTACACATATAGAGCACAATATTTTATATCTCTGGTTGTATATAAAGTATATTCACACCATTTGTGTCTTCACACATGTATTTTGGAAAATGATGTCTATCTCATTTCACCATCATTTCTAACTTCATGCATGCTCCCTCCCTCCTACCCCTCCCACCCCTTTGCCCTATATAGAGTTTGTCTATTCTTCCCATGCTCCTCCTCCCTATCCCACTATGAAACAGTCTGTTCCTGGCTGTTTTGATGAATCATAATAATAGCCATTATTTACCAGGTATTAATATGTGCCCAATACTGTTAAAAACTTCATGAACTAGATTTCTTTTTAAACTCATGTTTGTTGAGATCTTTCCATCTTCTAAAGTTTTCTTTAATTTCTTTCTCTAGCATTCTGTAGTTATCATTGTAGAGGTCTTTCACCTCTTTTGTTAAGTTGATTCCCAAGTATTTTATTTATTTATTTATTTTTAGCTATTGTAAATGAAGTGGATTTCCTAGTTTCTCTTTCTGAGAATTTGTCACTGACATACAGAAATGACTTTTATTTATGGCTGTTGATTTTATACCCTGTTACTTTGCTGAATTCATTCATTAGTTCTAGAAGATTTCTGGTGCAATTTTTTTAGTCTTCTAAGTGTAGAATCATATCATCAGCAAATAGTGATAATTTGAGTTCTCTTTTTTTATCCATATCCCTTTAATTTCTTTTGTCTGTCTCATTGCTCTGGCTAAAATTTCAAGAACTATGTTAAATAGAAGTGGGGAATGAGGGCATTCCTATCTTGTTCTAATTTTTAGAGGGAATTTGTTTTCTTTTTGCTATTCAATTTTTCTCCATTTAGAATGATATTGGCCCGGGGCTTAGCATAGATAGCTTTTATAATATTGAGATATGTTCCTGAAATCCCTAGTGTTTTGAACATGAAAGGGTGTTATAATTCATCAAATACTTTCTCTTCATCTATGGAGATGATCATTTGATTTTTATGTTTGAGTCTATTGATGTGATGAATTACATTTATGGATTTCCGAATGTTGAATAAATCTTGCTTCCCTGGGATAAACCCGACTTAATCTTGGTACACTACCTTTTTAATATGCTTTTGTATTTAATTTGCCAGAATTTTATTGAGAATTTTTGCATCTATATTCATTAGAGATTTCGGTCTAAATTTTACTTTCCTTGAAGTGTCTTTGCCTGATTTTGGAATCAGGATGATATTGGCCTCATAGAATAAGATTGGAAGTGCCCCCTCTTTTTCTATTTTCTGGAATAAATCGAATAATATTGATATTAGTTCTTCTTTAAAGCTATTGTAGAACTTAGCTGTGTATCCATCAGGTCCTGGGCTTTTCTTGGTTGGCAGGCTTCTGATGATATCTTCTATTTCCTTGCTTAAAATTGATCTGTTTAAATTGAGTATATCATCATGATTTAGCTTAGGCATATCATATGCCTCCAGAAATTTGTTGATGCCTTTGATATTTTCTATATTTGAGTACAAATTTTCAAAATAATTTCTAGTTATCTTCTGTATTTCTGTAGTGTCTGTTGTGATATTTTCTTTTAAATCTTGGATATTAGTAATTTGAGTTTTCTCTCTCCTTCTCTTCATTAGCATGGCTAATGATTTATCAATTTTATTTACTTTTTCAGAGAACCAATTTTTGTTTTGTCAATTTTTTCAGTTGTTTCTTTTGTTTCAATTTCAGCTCTGATTTTAATTAATTCCTGTCTTCTACTACTTTTGGGGTTGATTCATTCTTATTTTTCTAGGGCTTTGAGATGTAATATTAAATCATTTATTTTTTGACTTTTTCTTCTTTGAAGGAATAAACCCCATGTAATGATCTTTCCTCTTAGAACTGCTTTCATGTTGTCCCAGAGATTTCCATATGTTAGATCAGTGTTCTCATTTACCTCTAAGATTTTTTAATCTCCTCCTTGATGTCTTTTGCAATCTATTATTCATTCAGTAGTATATTATCTAGTCTTCAGGTGTTGGAGTAGCTTTTATTTTTTATTTTATGGTTGATTTCTAATTTCATTCCATGGTGGTCTGATAGAATTAAGGATAGTATCTCTACTTTTTTGTATTTACTAAAAAGTTGCTTTGTGGCATAATATATGGTCTAATTTAGAGAAAGATCCATGTGCTGCTGAGAAGAAAGTGTATTTGCTCATTGGTGGATAATATATTCTATATATGTCATTTAAGTCTAAATTATTGATTGTATTATTGAGTTCTAAGTTTCTTTGTTTAGCTTTTGTTTGGAAGATCTATCCAGTGGTGAAATAGGTGTTTTGAAGTCACCCTGAATTATTGTGATGTGGTCTATCTGACTCTTGAACTTGAGAAGAGTTAGATTGATGAAGATAGATGCTCCATAGTTTGAGGCATATATATTGATAACTGCTATGTCTTGTTGATGTATACTTCCTTCAAGCAGTGTGAAATTCCCATTTATCCCTTTTGATTAACTTTGGCTTGAAGTCTGCTTTATTTGATATGAAGATGTAAACCCCTACTTGTTTATTCAGACCATGTGAATAGTATATTTTATCCCAACCTTTCACCTTCATTCTGTGGATGTATTTTTCTATGAGATGAGTCTTTGAAAGCAGCATATTGTTGGGTCTTTTTTTTAATTCAATCTACCAATCTATGTCTTTTGATTGGTGAGTTTAGGCCACTAATGTTCAGGGTTATTATTGAGACATGATTATATTTCTGGTCTTTTTTGTTTATTTTTGGTATTTAACTTGACTTGGTTTCCCCTTTGCTTAGCTTTTTCTTTATTGTAGTTCTTCTCTTTGTAGGTTTTGTTTTTGTTTTTCATTTACTCTTCATGGAATATTTTGCCAAGAATGTTCTGTAGTGCAGGCTTTCTTGCTATAAATTCTTTCAGCTTTTGTTTGTCATGGAAGGTTTTTATTTCATCATCAAATATGAAGTTTAATTTTGCTGGATATAAGATTCTTGCTTAGCATTCATTATATTTTAGAGCTTGGTATATGTTGTTCCAGGATCTCTTAGCTTTGAAGGTCTGGGCTGAAAAATTTGCTGAGATCTTAATTAGTCTTCCCTTATGTGTAATCTGATTTTTTTCTCTCTTGTGGCCTTTAAAATTCTATCCTTATTCTGTATTCTAGGCATTTTCATTATAATGTATCTTGGTGTAGATCTTTTGTAATTTTGTCATTTGGTGTCCTATAGGTCTCTTGTATTTGATTTTCCAATGCATTCTTCATGCTTGGGAAATTTTTTAATATTATTGCATTGAAAAGATTATGTATTCCTTTGGTTTGAATCTCTGAAATTTCCTCTATCTCAATAAATATTAAATTTGGTCTTTTGATGGTATCCCATAATTATTGAATACTCTCTTCAAGGTTTCTCACCATTTTCATTATGAGGTCAACTTTATTTTCAAGATTCTATATTTTGCCTTCATTGTCTGAAATCCTGTCTTCCAAGTGATCTAGTCTGTTGGTAATGCTTTCTGTTGAGTTTTTTATTTGCCTTATTGTTTCTTTCATTTCAAGGATTTCTGTTTGTTTGTTTTCAGAATTTCTACCTCTTTATTGAAGTAATCTCTTGTAACTTGCATTTGATCTCTTATCTCTTTATTGGTGTGACCGATGATGATCAACTGTATTTGTTCTCTTATCTCTTTGTTGAAGTGATTGATTTTTGCCTGTATCTGCTCACTTAGGTCGTTATTTAATTCCCAGATCATTTTAGTTATGTATATCCTAAACTCCTTCTCTGGATTTCATTTACTGCACTATCTGTGGATTCTATTGTTGTAGTATCTTGGTTTGTTTGGGGCACTTTTCTCCCTTGTTTTCTCTATGTTTCTTCCTCTCTTGCAGTGTAGATCTAAGGTATTACAGTTTCTGCCCTATTATCTTATAGTGTCCCTACAGGTTAGCAATACCTCACCTTTAAGGGGGAGATCAATATTACAGCACTCAATGTAGCCAACATGCAACCATAGATCATTTAGCTTCTATTTTTACATTTACAGTTTTGTTGCTATAATCAGAAATGATGAGTTCAGTTATCTTCTACCATATAGTCAATAGGTTTATGTAATGGTTTACAGTTTCTAATGGTAGAAGGGGTGATGAGGGTTGGCTGAGATGATTATGATGTAGAATGTGAGAATATAGAAGTATTAGATTATATGACTAGTGAAAAGTTAATCACAAGAAGTTGTAGGAGAAACAAGAGAGAGGCAACCCCATGCAAGATTCCCTGTTACCTCAGTAACAGGATAATTGTTAGCTCCCCTAGCAGAGATACCTCTGGTGCAGCCAGGTCCACAGGGATCTTGATGTTGTCTTACCATGTCCATACAGTTGTCCCTTGATGGAAGCAGTAATATCCCAGTTTTGTGGAAGCAGCCTCAAGTCTATATGTATCCTGATGTTGGGCTGTGGAGCCATACTTTGGTGAATAAGGAGCCCCAGCCCAGGGAGCTACCTCTCCACTAGGGGATGGGGTGGGCCTCTCTGCACAGGGTGCTGGGACAGGCCTCTCTCTGAGTTGTAGTGCCTTGCAGAGCTTGAGATGAGTACCTTTACTGGATAAACATTAATTTTTTGAAAAGTAAAAAATAGAAAATGCAGAGCAGCAGATGAAGAACTTTGCCATGAGTGTCAATGGTTTTGTGAAGCTGCCAGTATCAAAGTAAAGCTCTCTTTACCTTTGTGAACTGTATCAATTATCCTAAAAAGACTAGCTGAATTAAAATTATAATGTTGTTACAAAAACGTAATATCTTTAGCTGGATAACTCTGGAGTTACTTTGTGTTTGGCATGTGGCTTCTTAAACTATGTGACCCGGTAAATAAAAGTGTGTGAATCATGAATGAGAAAGAAAGAATCTTAATTCATTTCAGGGGTCAGAAAAATATGTTTCATGGACCAAATCCAACTTTGGATGTAATATACAGATGTAAATACACAGATACATACATTCACTGAACTGTTGCTTAGGGTAGCATTTATACCATAAGGACACAACTCAGTAATTGGGACAGAGACTACCCATTGGGGCTATTTATTGAAAACACCTCATTTCCAAATTTGGGGGGAAATTATCACTAATGTTCTTATCTCTGAAGTGTTCAAGTTCAAGGGGCCTATTTGAAGTTATATTTATTTACTTAATATTTCACTGTATTGAGTTATTTAGATGTTGTAATAATTCTTTTCCCATTCTGATAAGTTTGTATAGCAATTTATTATCATGAACCTTCCAGAAAGCATATCATTTAAAGCCTCTCTTTTTAAAAAATTTATTTTACAACCTCCTTTTTGCCCTATTGAATTTAATGTAATCTTAAATATAATCTATATTGTCACATGGGAGAAAAGTGCTTAGAGAAATGCTTGTAAACAATTAGATCTAATAAGAATCAAGACAAACTTAGTATGTATGCAAAAGAGGAATAGTTGCCTTATAATCTGTAGCCCTGGTCTAGTTTTCATAATAGTAACCCATCTAAGCTGATAAATAGCTGTTTAAATGCCTTTGCCATACACTCTCAGGACGGTGAAAAGTTCCAAGGTAAAGGGAGTAGACTCTGTGTTTTGTAAGATTTAAGATTGTTGTGATAGCAGCAAGACACAATCCAATGACAATCAGATAGATGAAAGGCAGAATTCTTTGTGATTTATAACTTAAACTGCCAGGCAGGGAAGACAGGGGCAACAAGGTCTGCTCCCTGGGAAACTATAACAACAAGTTGGAGCTGGGGGAGCAACAGATGTGTGAGAAGCTAGGTGGGATTGACTTGGTTTCCTGAGCTCCTTGTAACTGTGCTAATTTGAATTTCTGGTGCTTCAGGCCAAAGGCGCTGCCATTAGTTACTTGATATTTGGCCATGGGATGACTAGGGCTGGTCCATAGAGCCTAGTGTGAGAGCCTGAAAAGGAAAATGGTTTCAGAATGGACCTAAGTCTAAGACCAAGTTGTTCAGCTATTCAATAAAGGGACCAGACCAGCATCTGGCCAGAGCCTCAAAAACTGGGTCAACAATTTATATAAAAAGATAAAGAACAAACTAGATGTGGTGGTGCACACGTGTAATCTCAGTGAGTCCAGAGGCTGAGGTAGGAGGATCACAGGTTCAAAGCCAGCCTCAGCAACTTCCTGAGGTCCTAAGCAATTTAGCAATACCCTGTCTCAAAATAAAAATAAAAGGGCTAAGGTTGTGGCTTAGTGGTTAAGCACCCCTGGGTGCCATCCCTGGTACCAAAATATAAAACAAAATAAAAATTAAAAGATAAAATAAACTTATGAAACCAACTGTACTTTGGAGTCGGATTGGATTCAAATCTGATTATAAGTATTTGTTAATGACTTGTCCCTGAGAAAGTTATTCAATTACTCAAACTTCAGTTTCTAGATTTTTTAAACAGAAAGAAACACAGCATCTACCTTTCAGGGATATTAGCTTGCTCAATAAGAGATTTATGTCAAGTGTTTGGCATAGTATCTGGTCCCTAGCAAGAACTTGGTGTGTGATAAGTATTATTATTAGAGTCAATTCTCTATGAGCAACACTGGACACACAGTATTATAGTCCATTATTCCAGAAAATTATTATACAAAATGGGACACAGTGCAGTTCTTAAATTATTATGTATACCTGAAATATAAAAAAACAAATATACATAAACTATCTGTGATGCCTAAAATCGTGTTTCTTTTATCAACTTACTCTGGTAAAGCTATCCTAACGATCATATTCTGCTAATCACTGAATTAGTTGTACAGTGAATCTAAACCAGTTGGTTATAATTTTGAAAATTATAGCTCAAATAAAATTGCTTTTTACTGATTTTCTTTAAAACAGAAAGCAGCATCATATAATTTTATTTTTCTGCAATAGTGATAATAATCTAGAGTGTAACAATGGCCCATGGCATCTTCATAAACTTAAAATAAATATCCATTGAGTTGTTCACTTGCTCTTTCACTACAAAAAATAAACAAAGATCTAACAGTACGTAAAATTCTGTCTGAAGATTTTGAAAATAAGACAAATGCACAGAACAATTATTTCTATATTTTCTAGATGTTCAATGCTATGTAATAATACTTTTATCATTTTGCCATATTAAAAAGTACTTTATTACAGAACACTGAACACTAAATGCCTTTCAGAGAAATAAAGCTTGGAGTTTTTTTTTTCTTTTAATATTTGTTTTAGTTGTAGTTGGAAACAAAGCTTTATTTTATTTATTTATTTTTATGTGGTGCTGAGGATCAAACCCAGTGCCTCATACTTGCTAGGTGAGCACTCTACAGCTGAGCCACAGTCCCAGGCCAAAGACTAGAATTTTAAGTGCATAGGAAGTTTGAAAAAAGTTATAAAGTTATCTAATATCTATGTATTTAGTTATGCTATTAGTATTTTTGATTCTACCATTTTTGCAGCTGTAATCTTTTTTTTTCTCTTTTTAAAAATTCTACAAGGAAGAAACAAGGGTAACTCAGCATTAGATATGGCAATGTGAACCAATATGTCTAGTTTGGTTTGAAAACCTTTACCTGCTCCATTTGGCTGAGTCACAGCACACCAGTTTTATGTAATATATCTAAAAGCTTTCAAATTAGAGCGACCTGTTCTCATCCGTTAATCAACAATTTTAGTATTCAATAAATTGATGGTTGGCACCATCAATACACAATATTTGTTATGAATGAAACTTTTCCTTGAACATTTTCTTTAACAGTCTCTTGGGAGCATAAATGATTAAAATTGTTTATTAAAGAAATAAATATTTATTTTTCAGTTTTTGGTGGACACAACATCTTTATTTTATGTGGTGCTACCGTAGCTGTATAACCAATGTGATCCTGAAATCTGTACACGTGGAAAAATAAGAATTCACACCCCATTTGAATCAAATGTATGATATGTCAAGATCATTATAACGTTTTGAGCAACTAATAAAAAAAATTAAAAAAAAGAAAGAAAGTCTAGGATAGAGCTCATGGTAGAGAACTTACCTAACATGCAATTCCAAATACTGCAAAAAAATTAAAATATTTGTTCATCTATAGTTCTTAATCACAGATGATTCAGTCAATTAGCTAGTATATCTCTATAGAATATAAAAATATGATACAAATAATGCATATAAAACACACAAACAAATCATATAACCCAAAGAGCATAGGTGTCACCAGCCAGGAAACATGGTAGTAGATTTTGCTGTTTATAAATTGATGGTACTTAATTAACATATAATTATATGTTAAATGCTTCCAGTAGTTATTGAGGCAGTTCTAAGATGCAGAGAAGAGGGAAATGATTTTGAATCCACAGTACCTAGGAAACATAAACTTGCCTGTAATAATTATTTGCCTGCAAAGTGGCAGTGTAGATAACCATCCCTTTCTTCATCCCTTAAACCAAGCCCTGAATTTTTATAGAAATAGAGCTGATTAAGGGTCTATGAAAATTCATGAGCTTTTAAAACTACTTTTCTTATAATTTCACCAGAGAATAATCACTTGTAGGAAGGAGATTTGCAAAAGAAGATTTTATTTTAAACATCAAGCTAGCAGAAAGAAAAGCTGAAGTCAGCTCCACCCTGAATATTTGGATAAACATTCCTAAGCAATGGCCAAAGTCAACAGCATGTTCCTGGATTGCTGAACTCATTCATGACATATCAGTTAGCCTTGTATCTGGGTTGGCTGCTAATCCAGCTAGTTACTCATTCTCAGAGAAGAATGAACTTTTGATTTTAACATAATGTTTATTTTGATTGGGAAAATATAAAAAAGGAGTGTGATGAAATTAGATTTCTTTGCAACAGTTACTTTCATTATTCAAAACATATTTTGGATGCATTAGATAAATAATAGTGAATCAACAGCAATAATCGCAGCATCTCTGAAGAATATCCATTTCCTGTAAGTAACCAGCAATCATCGGAAGAGGCAATCTTATGTTTACCATGAAACTCAAACATGTTTTCATCTTTGAGGCAACAGATATATTTTATCAGGTAAATTTTTGTACTGATTACAATTTGTTCACTATGTTCATTTTCCCCAACAGTATATTTATAACCATTGTGTTGTTACAGAGAAGCAATGCCTGTACTATGTGAAGTGAAAGGCCTGAATCTGAAAACTTGGATTTAAATTCTCTCTTTTTTTTTAGAGTGGCATCTTTCATTCTGCCCTATTTTTATTCTCTTGTCCCTGCTCAGATGTATTTCAGTTTATATTGACATATCTCTAAACATTCAAAATATTTACTGTAATAAAATTTTTTTTTTGTTTATGTATCTATGTAAACAGTTGATTTAATTGAGAAAATGTGTGTGTGTTGCTGGGAATCAAACCCACAGCCTCATACATGCTGAACATGTTCTCTACCACTGAGTTACCTTCTGAACTCCAAAGCAAACTTTCTTTTAATTAAATTAGATTGCCAAATGAACATCTTTAATAGTTAATTTGTCTTTGTGAGCCCACAAAAATGCTTCCAGTAGTTATCAATTTTAAAAATTTGTAGTGAAAAAATTATATCTTCATCAAATGTAAATATAAGGCTAAAATTTCAACAGCAGTTGCTATTTAATACAATTTTCAATGCTATCACAAAATACAACCTCTAGTCATTTGATTACCTCTACAAATAAAAGCAGAGTTTATGATAAAGATACAACAATATGACTTTCTTTTCTGTTTCAAACAACTCAAATCAATTATCTAATTTATATATACTAATACGACTAATGAATATGGAGATCAAGAACAATCAATTTCTCAATCAGTGCAGATTTAGTGTTCATAATATATCAGTTAACAAGCTTCCAGACATAAGTAACACAAACCTTAACAAACATGAGACCTAACCTTTGCTACCAAAAGGAACTGTGCATCAGAAGCATGAACCTCACCTGTGAATATAGAAGTACTGAATTATTATCATAAACTTAATAAAATTTCCCAGGTGATTCAGACACACATTAACGTTTGAAAATCACCATTCTATTTAAGAAAATACTTAATTGTCTCATAGAACTGGGAAGTAGATCCAGGCTTCCCAGGCAGTCTCTCTGTAGTTCTTAAACTATTTTCTCTACATACTGTGTCTTCATGAAGTCTTGTTCAAAGACAGGGACTTTTTGCTCTTTTTGCTTCTCTTTTGACAACTGGTAAGATCTTTCACCAAATCCCCTCACAGGCAGGAGGGGTGGTAGCGGCAGGGGCCAAGTTGTCATGATTGCTTAAGGCAAATCTACATTTGCTCTCCTGGGCACACAGCTACATAGCAGCATTGCTACTCAGAAAGAGAAGGGTGTCAGATGGACAGCAACCATGACTACCACAACTATTTGGCTGCTTCTGGTTCTTTACTCAACAAATACTTCTCATGAGACTCACAAATGATACCACAGGAATCTTCTTCTGTGAAAGGCACTGTAGTTTGAATGTCAAACACGAATCTTAAGACTATAACAAAAATACATTGTGTCTTTTTATGGTCTTTTCATGAACTCAAAGGGATGCATAGTGTGAATCTGTACAAGTTACTTTTTTTTGCACTGTTGATGCTGTACATAATATATTAATATAAATATTCTCTCAAATTAGTTTGAAGACAGAACCCAATGAGAAAGATCCATTCTCAGTGTTTTTTTTTTTAAATAAACAGCTTTATTGAGTATAATCCACAAATCATACAACTCATTGATTTAAAATATACAATCCAATGGTGTTTAATGTGGTCAGTGTTATAGAACCATCATAATTAATTTTAAAGGATTTTCATCACCTAAAATAGAAACTCCATAACTGCCAGCAGTCTTTCCCAAAGTCTCCCCTTTCTGCTTATCCTCACTTCACCATGCCCCTACCTTGGGCACTCCTTTACCTACTTTCTTACCTTCATATATTTGTCTATTCTGGACTCCTAAGACAAACTGTTTGATGCAGCACTTTTAATTTTTAGATGTTTTTACTTTCTAATTGATACATAATAATTGTACATATTTTGGAGAGCAGTGTGACACTTTAATACATGTATAAAATGTGTGGTGATCCAATGAAGGTAATCGGTGTGTTATATTCACCATGAAGGATTTTAAGCCAGAGAATGTGCCATTATTTCCATTCTGAAAATATCATCTGTATTTTATGTGGAAATTTTATTGGAGGCAAACTATAGAAGAGAGAAATCCAGAAAGAAAATTACTTAGTGGTAAAAGCCAGAAAAGAAGTGACTGTGGCTTGGTCAGAGCCAGTCAATGAACTGCTTGTTACCAAACTTTAAAGAGAGTTTTGGAAGTTAAGGGCAAGCAGGTGGACACTTTTACAGCATTCCTTATCTCCTTATGGCCACAATAGCCAAGCAATTGTTTGGTTTAACAGGGTCTGTTACAGAGACTTGTCTGGTTGAGCAGGGTATAGGCCAGGGTGAATTGCCTGTGGTCAGAGTTGTGACCCTGGCATGTTTAGAGGACCATATTACAGAGAAGGTGATATGTCCTGGTAAGTCATCACTGAAACCCAAAGCACATGACAAATGGGGACTATGTAGCAGTTATTTATATAACATGTTCTAGACTTTTTTCTAAAGCTATCACAGGTTTCATTTGAAAATGAGAATTTCATCATCAAAAGAGGAAGAAAGAAGGTGGAAAGGAAGGAAGAAAGGGAAGAAGGAAGGAATAACAAAGCTATAAGGATGTTATCTTCTCAAACCAGCAAACTTATTTCCACTGTACCTGTTGTTATGGTTTAAATATGAGGTGTCCACCCAAATCTTCAGTGTAAGACAATGCAAAATAGTTTAGTGGTGAAATGATTGAGTAATGACACCTTCACCAATCCGTGTGTTAATTCACTGTTAATAATTAACTGGGTGATAACTCCAGGCAGGTAGGGTGTGGCTGGAAGTGACAGATCACTGGGGGGTGTGCCTTTGGGGTGTATATTTTGTCCCTGGTGAGTGGAGCTCTCTCTTTGCTTACTCATTATGACTTCCTGAGCTGCTTTCCTCCTCCACACTACTCTGTCATGATGTTTTGCCTCACCTTAAGCACAAAGCAAAGGAATTAGCCGTAGATATCTGAAACCAGGAGCACCAAGTAAACTTTTCCTTCTCTAAAATTGTTCTTGTCAGGTCTCTTGGTCATAGTGAAAAAACTGTCTCCAATGCTGATTTTTCCATATTCTTGGATTTTAGTTATGTTTCAGATGACTTTATGTGACCTCTTTTGTTCAATGAAATAAATAAAATAGTTTTACTTTCTCCTAGGGAAAAAAAGCTTCATAAATCATTGGCTAAGTGGTATGTAAATTGCATTTTTGGCTCATTTTCCCATTGTATACTTCCCTCTGAACATGCACTTGTTTGGCACACAGAATGCTGAAATTCTTACACCTTCCTGTTAGGAGGAGATGAGTTGAAAACTATGTGAAATGAACATAGTTTTTGCAAAGGAATCACCCATGACAGTTTTTCTATCACCAAAACTTTGCTACTAAATTAAATATCAAAACTCACCACTGTTGGCCCTTTTTAAGGATATATAAGAAAACTTGATAGAAAATAGTGCATTCTGCCCATCACATAGATGCTTGTTTTTATTGTTGATCATATTCTGGGCACACTGTCAAAGTTAATGGGCTATTCATTTGAAGTTTGGAACTCTCAGCAGAAAGTAAAGGAGGTTAATTGATTTATACTAACAGATAAAGAGGCTTTTGTGTAGTTGAGAATTGGGTAAAGCTAATTTGTCTAAGCATGATTGTAACCAGGATAGACATTAAACACTAAATGCCAGCATAAGATTCGTAATGTGAAAAAAATGAATGCTTCATATTTCAACTTATATTGTGTACACAGTAAAGAGAGCACTGGGTAAAGAGAGAGGAATCTAGAATTGCACTTGACTATTAAACGTGTGACTTTGAGAAGATTATTTTAAATACTTCTAGCTTCAGTTTAAAAGAAAAAACAGGAAAATGGGATAATCATTTAATCTGCTTAATTTTCAGTAATCTTGTAGCTGAGATAAAATGACTGAGAACATACTTTGAAAATTATTTATGTGTGTTATTGTAAAAAAAATTAACCAATCTCTTAGACCAGATATTATTCTGCAAACAAAATTCAACAACATTGTGCATAAATAGAACAAAAAGATCACTGAAATATTTCCATGAGTGTCTGATGATTGTAAGGGGAGTCAAAAAGGTACATAAATCATCTCCCACCTACACTGTCACTGGTTCTTCTCATGTTGACTTCTGAGTTGGAAAGGTTGGCCCATCCCTAAGTGAGGTTTTGCTCTCAGACATAAGACAGATGAAGCAGGTTATCAGCAACTAGTTTGGGAGGCCAGTTTATTACTTTTCAGTTTACACTAGGATCTTTTCCAAATTCCGTTATAAATCTGGACAGATGTATTTCCCATAACTTCTATTTTTCTTACATAACTTCTATTTTCAAGCATATATATGCAGTAGGAATAAAGTTTAAAAATATTATTTCATATTGTACTGTGGCTATTTGTACCCCATTTGGGAGTAAAGGACAGCATAGATGTTGAAACCAAATGTGTATAAAAATCAGGAGTTTGGGCCAGAAGTCAAACACTCTCTTACAAATAGAAATCACAAATCTTTTCTGATGTGACTTGGGTTATAAAGAAAGTGGAAACTCTTACCCTTAAAAGTGTTTAAGAAGTAAAGTGTTATCTTTCCAGCTGAGTTAAAGTTGTTTGTGACCTTAGCAGCAATGGAAAAATCATGTTAAGTTTCAATATGTTACTCACATCGCCATTTGTGCAAAGAAATAAATGCACATATGATTCTGATGACCTCATGTGAGATATAAAGGTGTTACATTAGAGTGGAAGACCAGCAAGATTTTACTTGAAACCTTTTTCATGCAGAGTGCTAAAGATATTGCCCACACCATATAAATTATGCAGGGTTTCTGAAATGGATATCTACCTACTTTTCACTAAAGTTAAAGCCATCATGGCTGCAGGATTTTGGCTGTTTTGACCTTGAATAGCAAAAAGAACAATGCATAAGAATTGACTTTGTGGGGAGGGAAACAGGAAGCATTTTGGATACAATTATCCTCATGGATATTAAAGAGTAAAGAACAAATATGTATATATTTAAGCTGTATACTAAAATTAAAAAAAAATTCTCTTCTCAGTGACAAAATAAGCAGATGAATAATATTTGTAAAACACAAAGAAGGCATGTAAAAGAGTCATTAAATATAAAGAAAATTAGTCAGACTGGAATAACAATAAGGCATCATAGATAGGCTTGTCCAGCCCAGATTGAAATAGCAATAAAAGTCTTGAAGCATTTATCCTGCATTTGATGAATTTTTACCTATCAGCACATTTTTAAAATGTGCTGATAAAGTCATTTTATGAGGCAAAAAGTAGAATCCTGAAATTTGTATTACAACTTGGGAAAGTTAGCTTTCCTTAAAAGTCTCAGTATTTGAATGAATTAAAAGTTGTTTGGAAAGATAATACAAATATTTCAGATATATCCAAAAAAATATAGATTTATGCCAAAATTGAAAATCCATCAAGCTCAGTTGATTAATTCACATAGTCATTTCAAGTGATATTGAGTAGCTGTCCATGGACACATCTCAAGTGCTTGAATTTTTATCAGCATGGTCCTGTGTGATGATGCTCCACGTAATAGTCAAGACGCAACTCCCTGATCTTTGTTAGGATAAAAGCAATAATATTAAAAAGGAGAATATTCAACCAGACAATGATCCTTACTGTAAAAGTGAATTAAGCCATCCTAATGTCTGTGGAAAATTGTGACTTAGCATAATTTTCAAGAAATATTTTTCAAAGGATTGCTCAAAGACAAAAACCTTGATGTATAAATATTGTCCTCATGAACCTGCACCTATTTCCCTGTTGATATGAATAGAAATATGGAAAAAAACTATAAAATCCTCTTATTATATTTGAAATATATTTGTTTTAAACCATGAAGGAATAATGCATTCACTTTAACATCACAGTGCTATTTTTTAAAGCCAGTTTCAACCAATTCAAAGAAATGTTCAGGCAGCATAACTGGAAGACCTTCTAATTCTTGATTTTCCCTCTTTAAGCTTGTTCTCTATTCACTTGATGTCTCTGGGCTTCAAGTATTTCCCTCTCATCTCTGATCTTCAAACCACATTCTCTCTACTCCCTTGGGAACTTGTGTCATTAATTACTCTGTCATGCACTTTTATCTTCAGAATCTTTCTCTTCACTAGTTTACTCCCAAAATATGCATGTTCTCTGAACTGAAAACACACAAACTGACACATACACATAGGCACACATACACACAAACACACACACACAAACTAATAAACTCTTCTTTGATTTTATCTTTTGTAACCTGCCATTCCCATCCCTATATTTTGGCAATACCAACTTCTTTAAAGTCCTTAAAAACTAGTAATCTTCAAACATAATTTGAAATTATATGGCAATACTAAACACATTCATATCCAATGACTACAAATTCTAATCCTAGGTAAATACCCAGGAAAACCTTTTCACACTTGTGCAAGAGGTGACATATAAGAATGTTTAGTAAAGTTTATTGGTAAAGCAAAATTCTGGAAATGATACAAATGTCTAATAGATAGAGAAATAAATTGTAATATCTTTTACATCAGACAAGTATACAATAATAAAAATTAATTTACCTTAGCTATAAGAATCAAGACGATGACTATCAAAATATCATGTTAAGTGAAAAAACTCATAAAATAATATATGTCTGATGAGCCCATTTACATAGAATCCAAGAACTAATAAAATTCAACAATATATGAGTCAAGGAGATACACACTTAATAACATAAGGCCATAGAAGTAAATGATATAGACCAAATTCATATTGTTAGTTATATGTGGAATATATATTTTATATATATATTATAATATATATTATAACATATATATGTTTATATATTTTGTGAATACAGACCAAATATATAGATAGATAGATAAATAGATAGATAGTTAGATCAGTGTATATATTGATGCGAAGTAGAAAGGATTCACAGAGAGAGGAACACAGAAGGCTTTGAAATTATTGTAATGTTTTATGTGTTAAATGAAGTGATAAGTACATGAAAGTAATGTCTAACTTTGATGGATGTTATATATTTTAAAATTTAAAAGCTCTTTTCTATCTCTTGGCTCTGTCTCATTTTATATTCTTCAATTAGTAATATTATCTTATCCTTATTCTTTTTTACTTATATATGACAGCAGAATGCATTATAATTCTTATTATACATATAGAGCACAATTTTTCATAACTCTGATTGTATACATAGTATATTCACACCAATTTGTGACTTCATACAAGTATTTTGGATAATAATGATCTTCACATTTCACCATCATTAATAACCTCATACCCCCTCCCTTCTCCTCCAACCCCTCCACCCTATCTAGCGCTCCTCTACTCCTCCATGCTCCTTCTCCCTATCCCACTATTAATCAGCTTCCTTATATCTGAGAAAATATTCTGCATCTTGTTTTGGGGAATTGGCTAACTTCATTTAGCATTATCTTTTCCAAGTCCATCCATTTACCTGCAAGTGCCCTGATTTTATTTTCTTTTATTGCTGAGTAATATTCCATTGTGTATATATGTCACATTTTTTTAATCCATTCATCTATTGAAGGGTATCTAGGTTGGTTCCACAGTTTAGCTATTGTGAATTTGCTGTTATAAACATTGATGTGACTGTGTCCCTGTAGTATGCTGTTTTTAAGGCCTTTGGGTATAGACCAAGGACAGGGATAGCTGGGTCAAATGGTGGTTCCATTCCCAATTTTCCATAAAATCTCCATATTGCTTTTCAGATTGGTTGCACCAATTTGCAGTCCCACCAGCAGGGTATGAGTGTACCTTTTCCCCCACATCCTCGCCAACACTTATTGTTGTTTGTCTTCATAATAGCTGCCATTCTGACTGGAGTGAGATGAAATCTTAGAGTAGTTTTGATTTGCATTTCTCTAATTGCTAGTGATGGTGAACATTTTTCATGTATTTGTTGATTAATTAAACATCATCTTCTGAGAAGTGTCTCTTCAAGTTGTTGGCCCTTTTACTGATTGGGTTATTTGATGTTTAGCTTTTTGAGTTCTTTATATAGCCTAAAGAATAGAGTTCTATCTGATGTGTGAGGGCTAAATATTTGCTTCAAAGATGTAGGCTCTCTATTCACTTCACAGATTGTTTCTTTTGTTGAGAAGAAACTTTTTAGTTTGAGTCCATCCCATTTATTGATTCTTGATTTGAATTCTTGCACCACAGGAATTTTATTAAGGAAGTTGGGGCCTAATCTCTTATCTTTATTCTTTAACCATTACTTTGTTAAGAATGCAACAAAAACTACCCTCTTAAAATAATTTAAAGTGTAAATAATCATAGGCACAATTCTATAGGCATAAAGTTTCAGTTATATAGATAATAATATTCTTTTTCTGGTACTCTCTTACCAATCTATGCCTAACTTTCACTCATTCCCAGTCTCACTTGTCTCTCATGAGAAAGATCTTCCTTGATTATAACTAAGTCCACTCCATTGGTCACATCATATTGCACTTAGTCTGCCTTAATATTCAGCTTACCTATTAAACATTTGTTTTCTCCACTGGACTCTAAGTTCCACTGGGGAACAAAATACATCACAAAAATAGATGATCAATAAATACTTCTTGAATAGAACTATTCTTTCTGACTAAACTTCTTATAAGAGCTGTTTGTATTCATAATAAACACTTTCTCAACTTTACTCTTCATTATTCTAAAATATGACTTCTGCCCTCACAAATCCGTTGTGTTTGCTTTCAGAGTAGTCACCAGTGACCTCATAATTGCCTTCAGTTATTGTAAGTCTTTAACCAACTTGACCTCTGAGATATCTGATACTCCTAAAGAGAACATTTGGTAATTTGTTTAACATTTATTGAGTGTTCTGTGTGGTTAGAAAGTGTGAAAATGCTTCCCTCAGATTCCATCCCACTTGTCTCACCTATTTCCTCTACTTTTCTAACTTTTCTTCCCATCTTCCCTGAGCCCCACTTGCTTTTTTGTTTTTACCAATTCCTTGACTCTTCCTTTCATTTGTTCTATTCTTGTGCCCTGATGAATGTCCCTTAGAAAAACTACTCATTATCCTGCTCATCATCTCTTAAACTTTTATGGATCCTTCTTACCACTTCCTGCCCAAAATATATGGCTTACAAGAAATTTTGAATAAATTGTAATTTTATCAGATTGGTCAAGCTTCAAATTGGATGACAGAGTTGATATATAATCTGTGTGATAGTGAACAGTTGGCCATTTCATCAAATGACACAAACACTCCTTAAAGAGATGAATGAGTGCTTTAGAGAGTCACAGTAGGAATATGAAGGATTGGAAGATAATTACCTGAGAAAAACAGTAACATGATATTATGGAAAGCTGGTAGGTTTGAGAGGACAGAGTCTTTATAAGTCATCATTGCTCACAAGTCTCTAGGCTTCTGTTGAACATTTAACCATTCTGCAAGCATTTTAAGCATTATTCCATGCTTGCATTAGATTTGACACTACATAGGGAAAAAAAAGGTGTTTCTAATATACAATCTTGAGGCTTAATTATCTAGAAGATTACAGAATTCTATTTTTGTTTAGTTCTACAGGAGATATATAAGTGAATGATTCATCCCTCAGGTGTGCATACATGATAAATGTGAGTTTAAAGAAAACTTGCCAATGTTCCATATAGTCCTAGCTTGAACATCAGTCTCATCAAATGGAGAATGTACAACACAAAAAATATCAGCACAGAACATATGATACATAATAGGAAAAAAATATAATTTTATAAAAGCACAGTATCAAATAGTCAATTCTATTTATAAATAAGAGCTACTGGTTATGACCTTGCTAGGCTGAGTGTCATATATTCTGTAAAAGCCATATTGAGCAAAAAGAAAATATGGCTGGTTCCAAGTGAAGTCAAATGTGCTCGCCGGGCAATTCTACTTCCTCAGATATTCTATGGCAAGATTTTAAAGAAAATATCCTCAACCCTAACCTTTGGAGTACATTTTGGAATAAATACAGCTACACCTGACCAATTGAATCACTGGATTTTTTACATCTAAAAGGAAAACTACTTTCATTTAAAACAAAGTGTGAAACTTAGTTTTCCTAAACCAGAGTTCATGTTTCTATTGACATTATACACAAAAAAGAAAGAAATCACAGGTGGCAAACAATTAAAAAGTGAAGTCAGAAAAAAAATATAAGAGCTATAAAACAGTGAGTAAAGATCATGTGTGACATTTATTTTGTGCAATTTTTAGATGTCCATTTACTTTATATTTAATGTAGCTCCATATTTTTAAGAGTCTCTTTGTGTTTTATTGCCTAAAAATTGATTATAAGCAACCACCAACTTCACACACAGCCTCTATTATATAAAAAAGAAATTTCTGTGGGTTCTCATTATTATATACAGTTATATCCACCATTACAGAGGAAATACTATGAAGAGGTATGAGCAAGTTTGTATGCAGCCATAAAATTCAAAGGACTTATTTCCAAGATTCAGAATCATAGAAAATATACTTTGGATATATCATATCATATACTTTGGATATATCATATCTCATTTTTTTCTGTATACAAAGTTGAATACAAGCTAGGTAGTGAATTTTTAATTGTATCACAAATATCTGCAAATGGATAGGTGAGTGAAAGAAAGAAGTAAAACAGTTTGACATTTTAAATTACTTTGAGAACTTTTGAATTTAAGAAGAACATGGAATTCTGCTTGCTCATTTAATTTTTACAGTCATTTGAATTACAAGGTTTTTTTTAATCTCAATTTTACTATTCAGAAAAGTATGCAAACCTTGAGAGAACTGAATACCTTGTGATCAGCTATAAGGGTCCAACTATGTCAGACCATCATTCTTAACTCACATAGTGAAAGGCTGGAAATTTCTTCAAGAATGGTAAAAATATCAAGTCCTTTTTAAAAATGTCAAAATGAGAACAAATCACCTAAAGCAATTTTTGAAATTGGAAAGATCGTGATCCACCATACATTATCTTTTGAATCTTTTGTAGACATAATACTGTTTTTCAAAAGTTTCTTATAAATACAAATCAATAAACAAAGAACAGATATTCTTGTAGAATATCTAAGAATGGGGAAGTGAAATACTGAATTCAACAAGATTTCCTCATCCCCTTGATAAACATTAAACTAAAGATAATGACTGAATTTGATCACCTAACAAGTAGTTCTCTTAGCTAAGCAACACATGGTCTAAATCAGTAACTCTTAATGTACATGTCATAGGAGACCCAGGAGACCCTTCAACCTGCATATTATCTCACAGCTGCTGCACAGTCATTCCTATGGATGCCATTACTTCTGGGACCTAAATTCCCTTTACATTCAAGCAGTTAGAGCATCCTAAAGTTAGTTATTTGAGAAAGGAATCAGGAGTTCTCCCACCAGCCATGACTGAGCTGATGTTCTGCTTCCTTCCTTTACTTTAGCCAGCTTCACACCATAAAACATGCAAACAAGTTTTTGAACATTTAGCCTAAATTCTTATAAACCGTTCATAAGGGTCATAATAAGAGTTCTCTGATGAACTCTGAGGGTACAAATGTTGAAAGTAAATGCATAAATTAGATACTGGCTTACAGGTAGTAAAACTATTATTATTAGGTGGAGAATTAGGAACATGATATATTTTTTTTTGTTTGGAAAATAAGTCACCCTATCTCTGAACAAAGAATGCTACAAATAACCACGGATTACTCTGTATAACAAAAGGTTTATTGACTCAGTTTTTCTTAAAATGGTCTATAGACATAATGAGTAAATATAGAGGTTAAACCATAAGTTCAGTGGAAAGTAAAAAAGTTGTATAGATTTTTTTTTAAAAAAAATAGAACTCTTCCTTTAGCAGAGTAGTTGTCACATAAATGGATATCAAACAACATTTGTTGAAGGATCTAGAAAAACTTTTTGCATAGAAATGTTGAACAATTATGAGAATTTCTAGTAACAATATAAAGTATGCTTCTAACTTATGCGGTTATTTCAATTTAATCCATCACATATTTATTGAATACCTACTAGATATAAATTAATCAATAGATATCATGCATAACAAAAATTCAAAGTTAGATAACAAAGTAAATTTTCCAAGGAAATTCCACTCTGATGTTTACATTTCTCTGTGGAATGGGTTTTAGTCACAACTGTAAGTGAATAGCAGCAGATATCAAAATGAAACATCTGATGCTTTGAGACTTAGGGGAAGAAGTTATGTAGAAGAACAGATTACTCTATATTTTAATATAATTTTTAATATTTTAATTATATGCATTGCTATGAAAATTTTATATGATTTCAAACACCTTACTAAATACATAATCATTGCAAGTTATTTTTACAAAATATTTTCCTATTAAGTGGAAAGTTTTTAAAAAATATTTTACAAAAATTATTTTATAAAATATTTTCCTATTAAGTAGAAATTTTTAGAAAGATTATAGCACAGCAGTTATTATTTGAAAAGCACACATTTAGAAAAATAGCAATGTTGAAAAATACATCAAACATATTATTATATGTTTGTATTATTGATGTTTGCCATAATTTTTACAGAAAATGACCATTTTATGTTTATGATTGCAACTATTATTCCCTGTGAGCCCTCACTGAGATGTTTTTACATGTGAGATGTGATAAAACTCAGTTAAAGAAGTTAGTCAATTATAAACAATTCATTGGCTAAATGAGGTTTCTATCAATGGACTAAAGTGGTAGCTGCTTGAAATAGAGCCATAGATTGAATCTATTCATGAAAATTGTTCCCTATTGACTGGTGCTTAAAGAACCTGATAATTTTGCTTTAATTCAGAAACTATAGTTAGTGTCCCAAAAGTCTACTTGAAATATCTTTTATTAGTGTTTTTCACAAGGGAGCCAAACTGTTACTTCCTCATAACTGCCATGCAATTTTCAGGGATTACTTTAAGTGTGAATTGTCGAGTATTTCTTCCAGCTGCCTCCTGTCAGGCTATAATCCCATACTGAGCCTTGTCAGAGGTCACTGAGCTCTTGACTAATGCACTTCATTAGAGGAGGGAGGCAATGTCCCCACCACACAATGGCAGAAGACATACAACAGAGTGGGGGCATTTTTTTTAAATCACAAGAACTTTAAAATCATTAAATTCTTAAAATTACTTTCAGCATATTTCTTAAGTGTTCAGAAAAAAAGTTGCTATAGCCAATGTTTATAATCACTTGGCATTAATTTTTAATATCTGATAAATTTTAGAATTAAACTCAAGCTACTACCCATGAATGCTAAATCATCAATAAGGAAAATAGTTCTTCCAAATAACCTGTTTCATTTTACAATTGCTCCTTGAAATCCACTTTTTGATTGAAATTTTTAACTTCCCATTGATAGTTAATACATTATTACACTTAATTCAGTTCTTAAAATAGCTTCTAATAAAAAGTTGTTTTCTATCAATGAAGGTGAAATTTGCAAATGCAGAAAATGTTAAAATTTTAAATCTTGAAAACTGCTATCTATTGATTTTTTAAATATGGAAACATTTCATTATCTCAATAAGATAATCAGACAAAAAAATGCCTGGTTTTGTGCAATACATTCTTTTGTTCTATTTTGTTTTGTTTTGCTTTGTTTTAGTGCTAGGAATCAAACCAAGGGTCTTGTGAGTGCTAGGCAATTAGTCTACAGGTGCTTTATTCCCCAGCATCAAGACTGGTTTAAGAGCAACTTCCTGAGAAAGTCACAAATATCTGTTCTTTATTTGGTAGTAGATGATTTTCGTACGATGGCACTGATTTTGGTATTTTGGTACTGACATTTATATTACTATTGTGATATAGACTTATAAGAACAATCTTGCTAGACTATTCTTTAGTCAGGAGAATATTAATTGTTATTATAAAAATCTTTAAAAATATGTTCTAATCACTTTCATAGCCAAATTTAAATAATCTTAACAGAAAATGGGGGAAATAGGATCTATGAAATCATTTTACATAACGAGCTAAGAGATGCTTTATTCTTACATAAGAATCAATATTTTTAGAAAAGAATCAAAACCTTTAATCACTCCTATCATAACCTCAAATTTAAATTACATAGTCAAAATGTGTAAAATTAAATAACCAATATATGCCTACCATACTTTCTCCATTGACAAACATATTATTATTACAGAAGATTTTCTTTGTTTTAGGAAATATTTTGTTTTAACAAATGATAAATACATATAAAATATATGTAATTATTAATAAACATAGATCTGCCTATGTATCACTTACATGAAATGTAAATATACAGTGATGTGGATAAAATGGGAAGTTATTCCTAGGAACACATAATCTAGCTCCTAGAGCATGTCAGGATGAATATGCCCTTTACAGTACTGCTGCTGCCCTGGAAATGAAAGCCAAGGCAGTCTGGTCCCTAAGGCTCAGGAATGGTATTGCCTTCTGCCATAACTCAGGAAGTACCTCTTTAAAAACCAGCTCAAGATGCATCTTTCTCTGTGGAACGACTTTTTGTCTCCATATATCTCTCCATCAGGACAAGCACACGTTTTTCTGACTGCCCACTGTGACCTGATACATGGAGGGAGATAGTGAGTTTTGCTGGTGCAAAGGCTATTCCCCAAGTCAGGTGTCAGCTAAGTCTGAGCTCTCACATTACATGAAGGCATTACTAACTCCTGTATTTACTAGCTATAGGTCCTTAAGCAAGTTAATTAACTATATAATAATTTCCTCAAATGTAAAATAGAGATAGCAGTATCTACTTCAGAGTGCTACTTTCAGGATTAAATGAAATGATATATGTGAACATTTATCTTGGGACATTGCACATAATACTTACTCATAAATATTGCATGCTCATATTTATATCTATTTTTCACTCAATTCAATCCCAGCACATTTCTTTCCCACATCTGATAGGCATATCTGAAAAATGAACTCAGACTTTACGAACTAATGTTAATATTAGCTTAAGCCATATGTAAAAACTTGGATGTGGAACCGATGTGATTCTGCAATCTGTATACGGGGTAAAAAATGGGAGTTCATAACCCACTTGAATCAAATATATAAAATATGATATTTCAAGAGCTTTGCAATGTTTTGAACAACTAAAAAAATATTAGCTTAAGCAAAAAAAAAAAAAAATATATATATATATATATATATATATATATATATATATATATATATGAAGTCAGCTTTTTTTTTCCAAATTTTATAAAAGCAGAATAAAGGTGGTATTAAAATCACATTCTAAGTTCATGTAAAATCAGTTGAAGCTATTCATCAAATTCTTCTCTTCCCTAGTATAGATAATGACTGAATTGAAATTTGAGGGACATCAAATTGAAATCAAATTGTTTGCCAGTCTTGCAGGACAATCTTGAACAAGTTGCTTCAAATACTGTGGCTCATTGTTCTCTTGAACTCCATGTTGGGGGAAGCCCCTTGTCTCTCATCCAGCCTAACAATGAGGACCCTGCACAGGTCAAAGAAGGATTATTTCCTAACTTCCTCAAACCTGTTAACAGAGAAATCAGGTACCCAGTTTTGTGTGAAGGCAAAATCTTTACATATAGTTTGTATTCTTCAGAAACGTATGCTATTTTTTAATAAAGAATATCTGTCTATTTCCTTAAATGAACTAGGCCCAGTGGTACAGACCTGAATCCCAGCGGCTTTGGAGGCTACGGCAGGAGGATCACAAGCTCAAAGCCAGCCTCAGCAACAGTGAGGCCCTAAGAAACTCAGTGAGACCCTGTCTCTTAGTAAAATACAAAACAAAATAGGGATGTAGATATGGCTCAATGGTTGAGTACCCTGAGTTCAATCCCTGGTACCTCCCCCCCAATTTTTTTTCTTCAAATGAGCAATTCCTGTAACTCATCAACTCTTCATGTTTCTTCACTTTTATGAACGAGGTGGCTGGCATATTGAAGTTTTGCTGACCACAGCACCATGCCAATAGCCCATGACTTTCTGACTTGGCATGTACTATTTCACCATATACATATCCTTCCTCCCCAAAGGAACAGTTATCAATTCTTAATTGTCCACTTCAAATACCAGTTCCCTATGGTCTGACCATTTGTAATGTTCTTTTCCTTGCAGTTCAAATAGCATTCATATTGCATTAGTTTATATCTATGAATCTTTATCATGTACTCCTCCACTTGGTCTGCATATGTGCATCTGGGGACTTTATCTTTTTCATCTTCAGAATTCTCACTTAATGGAGCATATCACAGATGTTCAACAAACATTTGATGCTACCTCTAAACTACAGCATCTACCAGTAGATGCCACCGAGGATAATGAATCTGATAACTAAATGCACGTGATTAAAAATAAAGTATTTGAGAATTGGCAAGGAGTATAATTTATGGGCTGATATCCAGAACTGAGGTCACCTTAAATGACTTGTTTTTGTTCCTGGCCATCCACAGAGTAGACGGTGCTGAATAGATGTGTACAAACAGACTAATTGTTTTTCATCACCTTGACATTGTCTAAGTCTTCTTAATCAGAAAATGTAAGAATGAGAAACCCAGAAAACCAAAAGGAGCATCTTTTTCTATTCTGGATGGGAAAAGCTTATTATGCTTGGATTTGGTGGCATCTTTAAGGATCTAATGGAAGGAACAACAGGCTTTGGCAGGGATGACTTCCTTAGTATGCTGTGAAGATTCTAGGAAATGAACAATCAAAGAAGAGATGATTTCAAAAGCCATCATGGAAGATCTCAATGGATACTAAACTAGACCAAATCTCATCACAAATAAACAACTTTGGGTAGGAATAATGGTTGGAAATATGCAAACATGGACCAATAACCAATTTGCAACTTTTGTTAAGACAAAGTGGATGGTCTTTTGGATTTATCACAGCTATTTATAAAAGCCCAGAGGGCTGTGGATTAAAAATAAAGTATTTGAGAATTGGCAAGGAGTATAATTTATGGGCTGATTTCCAGAACTGAGGTCACCTTAAATGCTCAAAAAGGGCCCTCTGTCTCACTTTGGAGAACTGTGTTATGCATAATGTTAAAGGAAGAGAAGCCATATTCAATTGAAGACCAGAATCATCAGAGTCAATATGCACAAAGATGTCAGATGGCAAGCAATATTTATCATGAATAATTAAATATAGGTTTGGCTGAAGCCAGACTCCAAGTAATTCCTTAATGTAAAATCAAACCCACTGAATAACCTCAAGGGAAGTTGCCCATGTTTTCAATGGAAACCTCAGTCCCAAGGATCTGGACATGGATCTTGGAAAGAGAAAAAACTGGCTACACTTGTGACATTATCACCAAAAAGCCCTGCCCACCTGCGCAGGGACTGAGATGCCCAATTTTTCGATTTTTCTCAAATCAAAAGCATATAAGTACAAAATGACAATTACTTTTTTTTTTTTACCAGAACTACACTTTTTTACCATAAATATTTGTGCTGTGTTAAGAGACACAGAGATAATAAAGTCATTGTCCATTTCCTCAAAGTGCACACATTATATTAATAATAATTACAGTAAAAGGATGAATACAACAGAATCATAGACAATTCTCATGCAATATATAGAAAGACCTTTAACCTTTTTATTTAAAAAAATATTTGTAGTTCTAGATTGACAGAATACCTTTATTTTATTTGTTTATTTTTATGTGGTGCTGAGGATTGAACCACGTGCCTCACGCATGCTAGGCAAGCACTCTGCCACTAAGGTATAGTCCCAGTCCCTCAATCTTGTTCTTTAATTGATTTTGCAATTCCAGGTTGCCTGCTTCTACATTTAATTTTATAATCTGTTCTGTCAGGTTTTACTGAAAAGATGGCTGAAATTTAGAATGGAATTGTGTTGAATCAAATATCAACTTAGAGTGAATTGACATTTAGCAATATTTAGTTTTACATCCCATGAATAAGGTATAATATCGGCTTTTATTTGGGTCTTCTTTAAAATTTTAGCCATACTTTCAGTTAAAAATGTATTGGTTGATTTTTAAGTATTTTGTGTTTGGAGACATTACTATAATTAAAATTTAAACTTTACTTTCTTAGTTGTGGATAGTGTATAAAATTCATCTGACACATATCTAAATATATTTTATATTTTACATACACATATAAATACATATTGTGATTTTTTGTGGTTTGTTGGTATGAAGGATTGATTCAATTGATTTTCAAAAGTTGAATAAGCCTCACATAACTCCAATAAAGCTCCCTGTATATGGTTATAATTTTTTAGACATTGTTGAATTGAGTTTGTTAATATTGTGTTGGTAATCTTTAAATCTAGATTTATAAGAAATATTGATTTGTAGTTTTTTCTATTCCTCCTCCCTCCTTTTATTAAAAAAATTATATTGTCTTTATCTGCATTTAGTAATAGTAAGAGTCTCCAATGAGTTGAGAAATTTGCCTCTTCTGCTTTCTGCAACAGATTATATACATTTTGGATTAATTCTGCTTCCAGTGTATTTTAGGATTCTCCAAATGAAGCCGTCTAGGATGGAAGATTCCTTTTTCAGAAAATTTTAAAATTATGACCTTAAATTTCCTTAGCACTTAAAGGATTAATCAGAATATCTTTTTCATATTGTGGCACTTTGGTAGTTCGAGGTTTTTGAGGATTGATCCATTTCCTCTAAATTGTCGAATTCATGAGGATAAAGGTGTTGACACTATTGTTCTGTTACTGTATTTTTAATGTCTGCAAGACATGTAGTGATAGTTTTTTTTCATTCTGATATTGGTGACTTATTTCTTCTCTATTTTTATTTTTTCAGTACTAGAGGTTTATACATGTATTAATTTTTGAAGGACCAGGGTCTTTTTTTTCCCATAGAGCTTCTCTATTGTTTTTCTATTTTCAATTTCAATGATATCTACTTTTTTTCTTTGTTATGTTCTTCCTTCTGATTTCCTTTGAATTAATTTTGCTCTTGCTTTTTCAATTTCCTGAAATAGGAATGCAGTTTATTGATTTTAGATCTTTTTCATTTCTAACATAATCACTTGTGCTTTCAATGTCCTTCTCAACACTACTTTCCTTGAGTCCTGGGTATTTTTAAATTTCTATGGAGACTTCCTTTTTGAGTCATGGATTACTTAGGAGTGTGTTGTTCAATTTCCACGCTTTAGAGATTTGCCTCTGTTTTTTCTGTGATCAGTTTCTAGTTGGATTCCAGTATGTTTAGATAAGACACTATTTAATTTCAATTTTTTTTCCATTTATTGGTGTTTATTTCAAAACTCAGGGTATGGCCTGTCTTAACAAATGTTCAATTGACTCTTTTGCTATTATGTTCTACATATCAGCTGGCTCTGTGGGTTGATGGTGTTGCTGAAATCGCACAGATGGCCTCTGCCAAGATGCATGTAACTGAGGACTTGTTTATTTCTCCTTTCTAACCTTTCATGGGTTTTGTTTGTTTGTTCCATGGGTTTTGAAGCTTTGTTCTTTGATGCATATACATTTAGGACCATTATGTCTTCTTAGAAGATTGATGGTTTTATAATACTGAAATGCCTCCTTTTGTCTATAGTAATTTTCTCTTGTTGAAACCTGTCTTACCAGATACTAAAAACATTCCTGGTATTATTGATCATTTGCATGGTGTCATGTTCCAACCTTCCTTTCGACCTACCTGTTTCATTGATTTAGAGTTTTTTACATGCTCCATAAGGTTGGGTCGTATTTTCTTACATTGTTCTAACAATCTGTCTTTCTGTGCATATATTTAGATCATTTACATTTGAGGCAATTTTTATATGATCACACAAATCTGCAATATTATTATTCATTTTTATTTTTCATTTTTATGTATTTCCTCTCAATATTGTTTCACTGTTTGTGCTTTGAATTTCTGTGTATTGGACATATTCTAGAATTCCATCTTGACTTACTTATTTTGGAATATTTTAATACATACCTGTGTATATTGGTACTCTGGATATTTTAATACATATATGTGATATAACATTGACTGGTACCATTTACCTATTTGTGCACGGGAGGGGAGAGGAGTTGAACTCAAGGTCTTATGCATGCTGGGCAAGCACTCTACCACTGAGCTACACCCCCAGCCCATTTTTTTAGGTATTATTTTGAGACAGTTTTGGTAAATTGCCCAGACTGGCTTTGTACTTGTGATCCCCCTGTTTCAGCCTCCCACAGAGCTGGAATTATAGGCATGCACCACTGTACCCAGCTCATTTTACCTTTTTTTTCTCTATTGGAGATTTAACCCAGGGACACTTTATCACTGAGCTACATCCCCAGCCCTTTTTTAAAATTTTTACTTTACACTTTTGAATATAGACATCTCAATTCCACTTAGATCCTTTGAATTTTCCCACCTGTGCCTTGAACATAAAATGGTGTTATCATTTGGAGGTTGATCATTAAATAATATCTATTAAATTCATGAGAAAAAGAATAATAAAAAGCAAACAATGTGTATTCATGTTTCTGCTCTTTCTGTTCTTCATTTTTCCTTCCTGACACTCCAAGATTCTTTCTGTATTACATCCTTCCTATTTTAAGAAACTCCTTTAACTAAGAGTATCTCTAGAAGTAATTTGTTTTTTTTTTTTTTTTTTTTTTTAGTTTTTCCTATTTCTCAGTATTCCTGAACAATAGTTCCACCAGATTTAAATTTTATGGTTGGTAGTTGTTTTTTCTTTAAGCACCTCAAAAATAAGGTAACACTTCTTTCTAGCCTCCATGATTTCAGATGAGAAATGTGCCATCATTTGAATTAATGTCCCTATCTGTAGCTGAGGCATTGTGTTTGACAGCCTTCTTCATTTTTAATTTGCAAAGGTTTAATTATGATATGCCTTGGGTTTATCATGATTTGGATTTGATCAGCTTCATGGACCTGTTTGTATCTTTAGCCACATTTGGAGAATTTTTGATCATATCTCTTCAAATAGTCTTTCAGCCTCACTTTCTTTCTCCTCTTCTTCTGGACCTCTGATGCTACAAATATTAGATCCTTTATTATTTCCTACAGTCCCTGAAGAGTTGTTTATTTTCCTATTTTCCTTCTCTTGTTCAAATTGAGTGAATTCCACTGTTCTGACCTCAGATTCACTGATTCTATCCTCCTCACTCATTAAGCCCGATCAGCAAGTTCATAAAATTTACACATTATATTTTCTGGTTGTAGGATTCCCAATATCTTCTTTTTTATAATTTTGATTTCTTTACTGAGATTGTATGCATTTTTCATTGAAGTTTGTTTCATGGGAATTTGTATTTGATTGCTGAAACATTTTTATGACGATTGTTTTAAAGATTCACTTATGGCAGTATTGCTATCAATTGATTGTCATTTCTCATTCAAATCGTTATTTTCCTTCATTCTTGATTTTGGGGTAATTTTCAATTGTATTCTGTACGTATTTCTATATTGTTACAAGACTCTGGATCCTATGTAAATCTTCACATTTTAGTGGTCAATCCCTTATTTAGCTTTAGAACATGGATCATGGATCATGGTCTACTGATTATGGTCCAAGCTATGGTTTCAATGACAGTTTAATATTCAGAGACTTTGGGATGTAATTTTGCTCTGCTTGGTTTGCCTACAAACTCTGGTGCCATCCAAATTGACAAAAGAGTTTTTTGCACACTGGGCTACCAGATGTCTCTTGGTGAAAGGGAAATGAGGTGGGATTTGATTTTAGATCTTTTTCAGCTGTTGCTTTGGTATATGTAGGTGAGGGAAGAGAGTGTGGGTTTATGGGTAAAAAACAAAGCTTCTAGACTGGGTCACCTAATACACTACAAGTGCTCCTGTAAGCTCCATATATCCATTTTGGTATCTTTGGGCAGAAATGGATAGTCTCAAGTATGTAAGAGAAAAAGAGACATCAAATGCATTTTTTCTTTCTTTCTTTTTTTTTTTGGTGATGTTGGGATTGAACCCAGGTCCTTGTGCATATGAGGCAAGCACTCTACCAACTGAGCTATATCTCTATCCCTATTAATTAAATTTTAAGTGTTAACTCAATCTTGCATTTCTAGAAGATGGACTCAATTTCATCAATTATTTTGCTCAGGATTTGTGACAGAGTTTCTCAATGATACCACCTATAATTTTTTGTACTCACTCTCCTGTGGTTTATGTGTCATAAAATAGATGGAGTTGGACTCTCTCCTCTTTTGCATATAGATTGTGTAACAGTCTTTTTGCATCTTCATTGCATACTTGGTAGAGTTCAATAGTAAGACCATCCAGACCTCGAGGGTATTTTATTTGTGGAAGGTTTTATGATAATGTATTCAATTTCTCAAATAGCTATAGGGCTATTGAGATTTTCTGTTTCACCTTGTATCACTTTAAGTCAGATGTATTTTTTTTAGGAAATCTGTCATTTCTATCCAGCTTGTTAAATTTCTTGGCATAAAGTTGTTTGTGATATTTTATTATATTACCCTTTTAATGGGTGTAGGATTTGTAACTAACATATTAAATTCCTGATATTGGTGATGTTTGTTTTGGTTTTCCCTGACAATTCTACCTGGGAGGGTTGTTAATTTTGTCATTTTAAAGAACCAAAGATTTAAGTAGTGAATTTTTCTTGTTACTTCTCTGAGTTTTATTTTGTTTTTCTCATCCATCTGCTCTTTATTTTGTTATTTTCTTTCTTCTACTTGTTTGGGCTTACTCTGTTCCTCTTATTTTAGCTTCTTGTGAATGCACAATCCTTTTTCTTAAAATTTGTTCAAATTAGTTATACATGACAGTAGAATGCATTTTGACATACATAATTGGAGTATAATTTCTCATTCTTCGGATTGTACATGATGTAGAATCACAGGGGTCATGTAGTTATATATGCACATAGGTAATAAAGTCTGATATATTTTACTGTCCTTCCTCCCCCCATTCCCCACTCCTCCTTTCACTCTCCTCTGCCTAATTCAAAGTAACTTTATTCTTTCCTAGAGCCCCCTTATTGTAAGTTAGCATCAGCATATCAGAGAAAACATTTGGCCTTTGGTTTTTTTGGGATTAGTTTATTTCACTTAGCATGATATTCTCCAGCTCTATCCATTTACTGGCAAATGCCATAATTTCATTCTTTATGGCTGAGTAATATTCCATTGTGTATATGTACCACATATTCTTTATCTATTCATCTGTTGAAGTACACCTAGGTTGATTCAAGAGCTTAGTTATTGTAAATTTAGCTGCTGTAACCATTGATGTGCCTGTGTCACTATAGTATGCAATTTTAAGTCGTTTGGGTATAAACCAAGGAGTAGAAAAGCTTGGTCAAATGGTGGTTCCATTCCAAGTTTTCTGAGGAATTTCCATACTGCTTTCTATAGTGGTTGCAACAATTTGCAGTCCCACCAGCAATGTATGAGTGTATCTTTCCCCCACATCCTTGGCAACATTTATTGTTGCTTGTATTCTTGACACTTGCTGTGAAAGCACAGTCTTGATACAAGAATTGGTACAACCATTAGATGCAGTGGCACATGCCTGTAATACAAGTGGCTCAAGAGTCTGAGGCAGGAGGATCAGAATTTCAAAGCCAGCCTCAGCAACTTAGCAAGTTCTCAAGTAACTCAGCAAGACTCTCTCTCTAAACAAAATATAACAAATGGCTAAGCATGTGGCTCAATGGTTAAGCACTCCAGTATCCCCCCCCAAAAAAATGCCACCATCATTGATATAAGAATTTAAAGTTCAATCTTTTCACCTAGAGTGATTTTCATTTCACCGCACAAATTCTGACATATGTGTATATTTTATCACATAGCTCAAAAAGTTTTCTAATTTTCCCAATGATTTTTGTCTTTAAAACATGAAGTTACTTTTTTAAAAAAAAAAATAGTTGTAGTTGTTGATGGTCCCTTATTTTATTTATTTATTTTTATGTGGTCCTAAGGATCTAACCCAGTGCTTCCAACATTCTAGACAAGTGCTCTACCTCTGAGCTACATCCCTAGCCTCTAAAACAAAAATTATTTAGAAACACATCATTTAATTTCAGATGTTTCAGGTTTACTAAGATGGTGTATTGCTGATTAATGTTTTAAAGTCTGTACATAAGCATATGAGGAAAAACTGACCAGAATGTACTGTTAAATGAAAAAAAAAGAAAGAAAGAAAGTTGTAGAGCAATATATAATGTAGATTTTAAAAGGCATGCAACTCAACATGTGTACAAGCATATATGTATTTGCACAGGTCAAGATCAAGAATTGAATTGTTAAATACAGACAACTCAAGTGGGAGAGACTTGGAGGTAGGGAACTGGCTGTCAGGGGGCATGAGAAGTGGATGAGTAGAGGGTGGGGTGAGGGAAGAGGGGCTTTTACTTTTTTAATTCTAGAGTTCTATATTTGTATCTTCTTTTATCACCAATAACTATTGCTAAACAGTAACTTTTTTAAAAAATTGAGCATCAAATAACTAACCATAAAGCAGGGCTCAGTATATTAATGGTAGAGCACTTGCCTAGCATGTGCAAGGTCCTAGGTTCCATCCCCAGTAACACACGTACACACACACACACACACACACACACATACACACACACACGGTATAAATGTGCACCAAAAAAATGGTTAAACATTCTAACATTGGGAAGAAAAATAAAGAGGCACTCCCTGGTAAATTTTCTTCTATAACAGAAGGCTCTTATAGATACTTTGGGAGTATCTTTTTTTTTTTCATAAATTCACAAAAATAATCTTCTCTGGGGTTAATGATAATTATAGAATGTAATTTATTTGATCTATTGAATTTTGAATCAAACTTTAAAAAAAATACAACTCAACCTCCTGAGCAATGTAGTACCATAGCATCCCTCTCCTGTGCTGTATTTTATAAGGTTAATTAAATGAAATTGGCTGTTGGGGGTCACAAATTCTACAGAAAGCTAACGGAAAGAGACGCAGGGGCTCCACAGCCACTTATAACACAGGATCAGGACTTGATTTGATGGGCCTGGTCACTGAGAATCAGAAGCTTCGAACAATAGCATCCTTAAACAAATTCATTTTGTTCCAAATAGATATGTTAGGCCACTGAAGTGAAGTCATTCAGAATGCAAAGCAATCCTCTATACCAATCTGGTTGTGTAACAGACGTTTTAGGTGCCAATCTAATGGCCATTTCCCTATCCTTTTTTTATTGCTGACAGCCCCCTCCTCAACTTCTAGGAAGCTGAAAATTCAGATACTCAATTTCTTAGCCTTCTTAAGTAAGGGCATAGTTATGTGGACCTGTGTTGTTCAATGGGATTGAACAGGAGGAACTCTCCTGGAATAAAGAGATAAATGAATGAGAGAAATGCCTCTCACGCCCTCGCTGCTTTTGAACATTGTAAGTTTTTGCTGCTTCAGTGGCCAGCTTGCAGCTACAGAGGGACGCATGTCACTGACACACTGAGGGTTCCAGAGGCATATGGGGGAAATGACCTGGGCTCATCATCAGATGGGAACCCCTCATTGAAGTCGCCTGCCTGTGCCTTTCTATGGGCTTTTCCTTGGGTCATGGAGAGGTCTGTGGTCTGCTGAGAAGCTGAGCAGAAAGAGTGGACAAAGAGTAAGGGTAGGTGGCATTCACATTTTTGGCAGAGATAGGAGGATGGCCACAGTGTTGCAGTTGTGTTAGGGATGTGAATAGGAAAGGTTCTGTGTTATCCTGCGTGATCTGGGAAGGTGCTAGAACCATGGCGGCTGGAAATAGAGGGTGAAACCCTCCTTGGGAGACTCACGGATCCTCCCCAGAGACATCTCTATTTCCCAGAGGGAATCTGCATCGGCCACGTCGATTAGGAGGCAGTAAAATAGAACCCATTCACCTGTTCCAAGCAGATCCCCAATCCATCCAATCTGTCTCTCATGTAAATCATTCATTGTACAGAATTTCTCATTTTTGGGCATCAAGGCCACATATCCTCCAAGGCTCTTCCAAGAACCCTCTTCAGAGACTTCTACCTCCAAGGGCCTGAAGAATTCTGTACTGAAGTGCTGCTATTTCAGCTTAGGAAGTTAACTCCTAGGCAATAAAAATGAAATAGCTAAAATTTACTTATGAAATAGCTTATTCTATGCCAGGTAATATTTTTTAATGCTTTCATAGATTAACTCACATAAATTCCATAAAGAAAATATTATCATTTTCCTCCATTCTATAGTCAGGAGGCTGAGGCATTAAGTAAGTCAGCATCTCACATCTTTTAGGGAGCAGAACTGGGCTGTGATCCTTGGCACTGTAGTTTCAACACTGTGTGCCCAACTCTTACAAGAAATTTCCTCCCCCTTCCCATTAGTACTCAGAATTGAACCCAGGGGCACTTTAATAGAAGGAGCTGGGGATATTGAGCCATGTCTCCAGCCCTTTTTATTGTTTATTTTGAGACAGGGCCTCACTAAGTTGCTTAGGGCCTCATTAAGTTGCTAAGGCTGGTTTTGAATTTGTGATTTTCCCAAGCCACTGGGATCACAGGCATACACCACCATGCCCAGTGATTTTTTTTTATTTTTTGAGCTAGCGTTTCACTAAGTTGCTGAGGCTGGTCTCAAACTTTCGATCTTTCTCCTTGAGTCTACCAGGTCACTGGGATTACAGGTGTGCAACAGTGCACCCACCTGAAACTTTGGAAGTTCTCTTCCAAATCTAAGGTGAAGACAGGAGAAAAGAATTAATCTGGAGAACAGATGGGTAGAGGACAGCATAGGAAGAAAGAGAGGCCACAAGTACAAAAGTGATCAACAACGCAAGTGATTCTCCTATGCTACTCAATCATTCCAAGTCTGATAACCTTGTATTTCCTTCTTTATGGAAAAAAAGCAAAAGCATCACTCTATTCAAAAGACCTCCCTAGGGCTGGCGATGTGGTTTGGGAGGCTGAAGCGGGGGATCATAAATTCAAGGGTAGCCTCAGGAATTTAGCAAGGCTGAAACCAACTTAGCGAGATCCTGTCTCAAAAGAAACATAAAGGCCTGGGGATGTGGCTCAGTGGCTAAGCGCTACTGGTTCAATCCCTGGTACCAAAACCAAAACAACAAAACAAAATACTACCATTGGGATTTTAATTGGGATTGCATTGAATCTGTAACTTGCTTCAGTGAGTGACATTTATGAGTTTTGTATGTACTACAACAACCTTTTTCTAACATCACCTATAAAAAATTAGCTCCCCAAATGCTCTTTGAACTGGTTTTGACCTATTACTGGCTCACTCATTGATGAGTTGAACAAACTTGACACATTCATTTTTTATTTGTATAAGAGTCATGATTTTACCTTTTTGAAAATGATATTTTAATAGTAAGGTCACACATTCTGTTAGGGAAGTGATTCTCAACCTCATTATGATAATTGGGGTACTTTACATAATACTCTTCCTTGGGTGGCACCTCTAGATCATTCTGATGTAACTGCTTTGAGGCATAGTGTGGCTCCTGGGGGTCTTGTTTTCTTTTTTTGTTTTTAAGCTCCCCAGATGATTTTAACTGCATTCAGGGTGGAGAACCACTGTCTTAGGGGAAAGTTCTGGTTAAACCATTTCTAATGTAGTCTCGGTGATGCTGCAGATCCTCACTGGGAAAAGTGGCAGTAAAAAGATGAAGTATTGGGAGCCCAGACTTCTGTTGGCTGTGATTGTCCTTAGGTAAAAGAAATGCTAGGAAAGAGGTATTATTTTTCTTGTATATCATTCCACCCTGTGACTCCTCTCTGTTTAAGAAAACTGAAACTTCATCCTTGTCATATGCCACCAAAAGGGTCATGGTCTCTAAACTAGTGCCTCCCGCCCCCGCCCCCCCAAAAAATCAATGTCAAGCTCAGATACACATGTGGAAAATACATTATTAAACTAACAAAATGCAATAAGGGACTACATAGAGTGAAAGTAGGAGCTTTGGGAAGAAAGATTAGTAACCTCAGTAAGCTGAGGGAGGTCTTTATTTAGAAAAAAAATATTTATTATTTGGGGGTTGACAACTTTTTTTAAGAGAGAGAGAGAGAGAGAGAGAGAGAGAGAGAGAGAGAGAGAGAGAATTTTAACATTTATTTTTTAGTTTTCAGCAGACATAAACATCTTTGTTTGTATGGGGTGCTGAGGATTGAACCTGGGCCACACACATGCCAGCGAGTGCACTACCACTTGAGCCACATTCCCAGCCCAAGTGTGTGTTTAATCATTAGGAAATGCAAGTTAAACTACAAGCACATACCAAACTATACACACAGGGATGTCCATAAACCCTCCAAAAAAGAAAAGTAAGTGTTGCTGGGATTTGGAGAAGGAGGAATCCCCATACACTGCTGGCAGGAATGTGAAATGGTATAGTTGCTATGGAAACAGTTTGGTACTCCCTCCAAAGGTTACGCATAGAATCATTGCATGACCCAGAAATCCCGCTCCTAGTTATATACCCCCCAAAGAATTGAAAATGGGTATTCAAATAGTTTAATGTGCTGCAGTCTGGCTGGGCACAAAATCACGAACCACTCAAGCAGGAACAATCTTTATTTTTTGAAACTGCCACCAATGCCCGGTAAGCGCCCAGGAAGATCACACGCAGCGTTCTCCCCCGCATTCTCCTGGAACCCCAGAGCAAGTTCCTCCCCCGGAATTCCCTCCTACTACACTTCCCCAACCAATGGGAACTCTCCAGGAGTCCCGCAGCAGGCCAAGGTGAATAGCAGGAGTCCAATATCCATGTGAAAGTAAATCTTAACATAATCATATAATCTCAATGGCTAGCTGGCACCACCTTTCAACCAAAAATGCCATGCCTCATATTACTTGGCTATGGCTCTTAGCATCCCCCCCCCCCTTCTGTTTACTTAAGCAACAAGAAATGTGGCTAGGGACCATGCCTGTTAGGTTTGTCCAATTCAACATATGGTTCTTACCCGTCATCAGAAAACTGACCTCTAGGCGTCAGCCTCCTGTCTTAGGTTGATACCACTGCAATTGGATCATACCCATCACTGACTACCGGTCCAGCATATAGCCATACTTGTGGATAGGCCTATGCACCAGTGGGGGGGTGGGGTTCTTTGCCTCACCTCTGTTGTCCCCCAGATTTGGCCTTGGTGCCTGTTGTGGGGTGAGGTTCTTTGCCTCACCTCTGTTGGCCCCCAAAATTAGACCATCACTAGTAGAAGGGAGGAGGATACAGAAATGCCATGACACCAAGTCAATTGACGGCTCCTTAGGAAAAATTGCATCACTGGTGACACATCAGCAAAGATACGCCAGCATTACCATAATTCGCTGCATCAACAGATAGATCACAGTGCATATAAGTGATACATAGTCCAGGCAAGTTTTGTAAGCAGTTCAAAGCAGAGGAATCTATCAATATGTTCATTACCTCCCAAAATAAATCGACTCATTGATTGAGCATTACTTGTTGAGTTATTATTCATTGATGTATCAGTTTATACAGTTTGTTGTGATAATTATCGAAGAAGTTGTAGTTTGGTTTCATCTTTGTCTACACTGGCACTGGGATGAAAATAGGAATTCTGACAATGATGTTAAAAAAAATATGTAACCTTTCAACAGGTACTAAGAAACCAATTTTTAGAACAATTTACATTATCCTAAACAGAATTATTAAATATAATGAAAAGGAAAAGTGAAAGTAAACTAACAGATCTGTTAATCTGCTTATTTGTACACATATTAAAACAATCTTCAACAGCTATTTACCCAATTTAAATTAAACCATTAAAATCAAATGAATAATAAAAAAAAATTGGATCCATTTATTCATGAGCGCTCCTCATATATGACATATGGACATACACACATACAGACATACAACACAAAACAGAAGTGTGCACACATAACATTCAACACATAAGACAATAGTAAAAACCTTGTAGCTTTACCTAGGTGAAATCTCCATTGCAATGTTTAAAAACTCCACAGTCAAAAAATAAAACTGATCAGAAAGACATTAACCTAGGTCTGTATGAGTTCAAAAATAAAATAGAACTTTGTGATGTGGGAAAAAAGCAATAATAAAATAGATATTGAAAAACTCATCCTGGTTAATCACTGTCACAGATGTATGAATAGCCAAGGTGGAGTTCTGGATATCAGCTGTTATGGATTTGAGTCAAATCATCTTCTTTTTGATCTGTAGAAATTGTTTTGGTTAATCTCCCTGGAATCCAAATCGGCTGCTGTTCTCCCTGTGGAAACACACAAAGAGAGCCCCGACTCCAGACAATCACTGGGTCAGAACCTTTTTATTGTCCTGTTAGAATATCCTTCCAAAGTACCTTAGGCTTATGTACATTTTTTGGATACAAATGTCTTTCCGCAGCACTAAGCCCTGATGAATCCAAATTTAAAATGTTTAGAGTAAAAAGGGTTATTTTAAGTTCATCTTTGGGGGATATATATACCCATTTCCTATTCCCTCCTTTTGTTTTAATAAGTACATTTTAATAGTTTGATGAGCTCTTTCAACTATGCCTTGTCCCTGTGGATTGTATGGAATTCCTGTTATGTGAGTAATGCCAAATGATAAGCAAAATTGTTTAAAAGAGGTAGAAGCATAACCAGGACCATTATCTGTTTTTAACTGTTTTGGAAAGCCCACAGTGGCAAAATTTTGTAAGCAATGAGCTATAACATCTTTAGTATTTTCTCCTGCATGAAGGGAGCCCATCAAAAATCTGGAAGAAGTATCAACTGTACCATGCAAATATTTTAATTTTCCAAATTCTGGCAAGTGTGTGACATCCATCTGCCAAATATGGTTAGGTATCAGTTCTCTAGGATTGACTCCAAGATTAACTTGTGGTAAAAATGTCACACAATTTTGACATTGTTTTATTATATGTCTGGCTTGTTCTTTAGTTATTTTAAAATGCTTTTGTAAAGTATTAGCATTGACCTGGAACCTTTTATGAAAATTTATAGCTTCTTCTATTGTGGAGAAAATATGTATGTCGTGTGTAGATTTATCTGCTAATTCATTGCCCAAACTAAGGGCCCCAGGCAATCTTGTATGTGACCTGATATGTCCTATAAAAAATGGATCTTTTCTTTCCCAGATTAGACTTTGTATAGTGGAAAACAAAGAGAAAAGAGTAGAAGAAGGGGAAATCCTACCAGCATCTTCAAGGGATACTACAGCATTAACTACATACTGACTATCAGAAAAAAAAAATAAATACAGAATCTTGAAACATCATAAAAGCTTGTAATACTGCATTAAGCTCTACCTTTTGAGCTGATAGTTTGGGTACTAAAAATGTAAAAGTTTGATCAGGGGTAACTACTGCTGCTGTACCATTATTTGACCCATCAGTGAATATATTTGGAGCATTCATGATATGATTTTTTGTTATTTTTGGAAAAACTACAGGATGATTAGACCAAAAAGACAACAAAGGATTAGATGGCAAGTGATTATCAAATGAAACATTAGATTTACACATGATTATTGTCCAAGTATTTAACTCATTAGCTAACTCATCAATTTGATCCATAGTATATGGAGTAATAATTTTATTGGGAGAAATTCCAAATATTCCCTTCTCTGCTTTTATTCCTTTGAGTATTAATTGTCCTACAGTCTCAAGATATCTACTAAGAATAGTATTAAGAGAATAAGGTAAATGTATCCACAATAATGGACCTTCTTGCCAAAATACTCCTGTAGGAGTTGCAATGACTTTCTAGGCTGGTATCCAACCCACTCTGCTGAACAGCCGTGGCAATTTCCCAATGGGCCTGTATGTCACTGAGTATCAGGGAGTTCCACACTGGAATGGAGCTGCAATCCCAGAATCCCATGGTGCCTCTCCTGCAGTGCCAGTGGTTGGGACCTGGTGATGCAACTTTCCTTCATTCTGGTTCATAGTTGCTTCATTGTGGCTTCTGAGTTAAGGGAACCTGTGCTGAACTTTCCACCCTCAGCTGGTGCTCAGAGGCTGAGGGGCACTAGCCCTGTACTTCTTTGGCCCAGGTTCCCACCCGCCCACTCTGTTACCCTGGTTCATGGTGAGGGGGCTGGTGGACAGGGATTTGCAAGATTTACAGCTAGTGGTGGTCCTTCTGAGATAGGAAAGAACAGGCAGTAGAGATAGGGAAGGGACAGTAAAGGTGGACAAGCGGGAAACACTGGGACACCCATTGTAATGTGCCCAATATGTTATAAAATAGTTCTTCAGAAAGGGTGTCAAATGCTATCCCGCCAAAAATGAGCACACAATCCATCCTCCATCCCGCACCCACCTAGGGACAATTGAATTATCAAAACCAAACAAGAGCAGCTTATCAATCTCCCCTCACTTGCCTTTCTAAGGAGGACCGCTGAAAGACATACCCAGCTCCCTCAGCCCTCAAAGCATGCTGGCCTAGGCTTCTGGATCTTTCTCTCACTTTAATTCTTAGCAAAATTCCCACTCACTCGTGTTTGCGATGTATGTCCTTTGATTAATGGAACCAAATCTGACTCCTGACAGTCACACTTCAAGATGGTCTTCCTGGCTACATTCTCAAGAACTACCACTGCAAAGGGCTTCTCTCTGGTTTCAAGTGTGGCTGTCCAGGTGTGGGAAGATGCCCAGATGATTTAAAAGGTTGACTGGTGGGCTGTAGCCTGAGGGCCACCTGCTCAACTTTCTCATCACAATTTGTTTTTCAGCAGTTTGTGCTCTTTTTTTACTTATTTATTTATTTAATGTGGTGCTGAGGATTGAACCCAGTGACTCACACATGCTAGGCAAGTGCTCTGCCACTGAGCCACCACCTCAGCCCCCAGTGTGTGCTGTTTTAAGGAACCTTCAGCATTTTGTTATTTTTTATTATTTTTTAAATATTTATTTATTTATTAGTTCTCAGCAGACACAACATCTTTGTTTGTATGGGGTGCTGAGGATCGAACCCGGGCCACACGTATGCCAGGCCAGGCGAGTGCACTACTACTTGAGCCACATTCCCAGTCCACCTTTGGCATTTTAAATGTTGCTGTCTTTGCAACACTTTTCCGACAATTTTTAAGTGGGTGAGCTTAAGAGAATGTCCACTCCCCCCACTTTCTTTTTCTCTCTCTGATGCCCTCCCCCACATCCACAGGTTCAGGATAGGGCATTCTGAGTTTTATTTCCTCCTCTGGTAACCTATTTTCTAGTCTTTCCAGATCTCCAACTATGTAGCATCGAATCCCAGATCATTTATTTTATCACACACCTCTCAATTTCGCTTTTATTTGCTGCCTCCTCTCCATTGTGGGCAGAGATCTGGACTTGCTGCCTAGTTTGCTTCCACCATCTTCTGAGAGGAAAAAAAGGCAAATATTTGAATCAATAATTTGAAGCAGAAAACTCATATTGTAACCAATACCCTCTTGGTTTGAATCCTGTGATTATATCTACAAAAGTCATTTACTTTCTGAAGCTATAAAAGTCATTTCACTTCCCACACCAACTCTGTCTCTTGTACAAAATGTCAGTCATCACGATGAGTTCTTTCTTATTTAAACTTAAAAGCATGATGGATCCAATCTTTTTCACTTCAAAAGTTTATGTTATTAAGGCAGTACGTGTGACAGTGCCATTTCTGTTTCTCAACTGTAATCTTCCAACTGAAAACTGAATAAATAGTTCAGGGCATGAGGAATAAATGACCAATTAAGAATATTGAAGCTTATTTTTTTGTTTATGGCACTAGAATTGAATCCAGGGCTTTACACTTGCTGGGCAACTGAGTTCTCTCTACTGCTGTACTGCATCTCCAGCCTAGTAGTTTTGGGTTTTGTTTTGTTTTGTTTTGTTTTGTTTCGGTGCTAGGGATTAAATCCAGGGGCACTCTACCACTGAGCACTGAGCTATATCCCCAGCTCTTTTTATTTTGAGACAAGGTCTGACTATGGTTCTGTAAGGCCTTGCTAAGTTGCCTAGGCTGGCCTCCAACTTTCGATCCTCCTGCCTCAGCCTTGGAGCAACTGGTATTACTGGTGTGTGCCACCACACCCAGCTTAGTTCTTACTTCTTAATCACCAAATGCAACAAGCTAGGTTTAGGACATAAATATACCTCCAGTTCTCTTTTGGTATTTTATTCACCATAATTGGTTCTATTATCTCCTTTCCTTCCTCCATCCTTCAGTCCTGTTTTCTTCTAATGAGTCAGAACAAAATGTAATTCAGGATATTGCCCACCTGATGGTGAACTCACTTTACTTAAGTGAAGACTGTCCTAATTTCCTCCACTATACCATTTTTTCTACTCTATTTCTTTTTTAGAGATCTTTCTTCTTACACTTTACTAAAAATACTAATATTATTTTAAAACATAGAAATCAATTAGAATTCAAGTTTCTCAGTAATACTGAGATAATACAGTTTTTTTTTAAGGGGGGTGCATATCAGTGACTGAACTCAGGGTCCCTCAACCACTGAGCCACATCCCCAGCCCTATTTTGTATTTTATTTAGAGACAAGGTCTCAATGAGTTGCTTAGGGCCTTGCTTTTGCTGAGGCTGGCTTTGAACTCATGATCCTCCTGCCTCAGCCTCCCGAGCCACTGGAAATACAGGCATGTGCCACCACACCCAGCTAATACAGCTCTTAAAGGAATTTTTACCCGAGCTTTTATTAATTTATATGAACACTTTATTTGATGTTTGTGTGCAAGGTGTCATCTTTCAGTCCTTAGCTAAGTGTTACCTTACCACTTAGACTTGCTAACAGCTCTGTTATTTTTGCTCACATCATTCTGAAATCCAAGTTTTCTATCTTTGTTAGCTTTTAAGCTTAGACACAGTAAAATAGAAAACTTTGGTTAAATTGAGCCTGAAGATTTTTCCCCCCTCATACTGTTTTTGTAAAAATTTGAATTAATTGCTAACTCAAAACTAGGGAAATTTTGCATATTTGTATATATTTGTACCTTCTCATAAAAAATCAGAAGGCCTGGAAATGTGCCAGGCCTGTCTCCTCCATCCTGTCCATCCCCAGGCTCATATGCTTTGCTGAGAGCTGCATTCCTAATATCCATCACAAGGCCTGGCACATAAGAAACACTTAATAAGAGTATTTACAGCAAGAATATGGATGGAATGGAAGCAATTCCTTTTAACTTGTAAAAGAATCAAAGAATCAAGTAAGTGTCTTATGGATTTTTTTTTTTTCGTACCATGGATGAAACCCCATGGTTCTTAACCACTGAGTCACATCCCCAGGCCTTCTTATATTTTATTTAGAGACAGGGTCTCACTGAGTTTCTTCAAGCCTCACTAAGTTGCTGAGGCTGGCTTTGAATTCCCAATACTCCTGCCTCAGCCTCCCGAGTTTTTAGTATTACAAGCTTGTACCACTGCACTCAACTTCTTATGGATGCTTTTAAATATCACCACAAATTCCATGGCACTTCTTCCTATAAAAAGTGGAGACCAATCCTCGTCCCCTTGAGTATGCATCACTCACTGCTAATGAGTTGAATTTGGTCGCTACAGGGTCTGTGATTCTTGCGTCTATACCAAAACAGATATTAATACTTTTACCTTGCTACCTTGGCTGGACAAAAGGCAGGCTCAGTATCCTGAGGATTGCTTATGTGGGCCTTTAGAGAGATTCACATGGTAGGGAGCTAAGGTCTCCTGCCTCCAACAGCACCATCCTGCTAGGCCTTAGAGTGATCTGCCTTGGAAGCATCTCTGCACCAAATTAAAACCTTCAGGTGACTGTGGACATGGCTGCAGCCACCTGACTCTAAGCCAGGACCTTCCCATGCTCCAGCCACTTATGAATCCCAGATATTGATTCTGTGAGAGAATCAAGGCTTATTGTCCAAACTTTAGTTTGAGGATACTTTGCAAAAAGCAATAAATAACTACTATCTCTCAAGATAATCTAAGTAAATTTGATTGTTCACAATTCATGGGTTGTGTTTGATGGACATATGTCCTAATAGTCTGGATAGGGGGAGGACTAGCAGTTCTTCCTGACATAATTACTGATTGGAAACAACAAAAAATGAGGCTCCAGTTTGATTTTTCCAAGCAAACAAGCGGATACAAAACTGTCACGCATTCAAGTGTTTGAACTCAGCTGTAGCCCTGTTTTCTGTCATTATAGGCACCCTGACAGCGTCTTGCATGAAAGGTTTATTCGGAAACAAACTGGACCCTGTTGTGACCAGGTGAAAGTTGGATCAGATAAAAGAGTCTTCCAGTCAGTAAGCAGACATGACATGGAACTGAACTGAGTCCTAACCTCAAGATGATCCCCAGGAGGCATTAGGCTTCTGGGCTAAACAGGTAATAGTACCTCAGCCATGCCAGAGTAAAGATGCTGGGGCAGAGTAAATATCCTGCCAACTTCACATCATTCCACACAAAAAAAACTTATTTTTAATACTTCTTGTGTTAATGAATAAAACTTCTGGTGCTGATTCAGATAGGAATATTTGAAGCTCTTGGTGTGCTAATTCCTGATGAGAAGTCTCAGATGCCAACTGCATGTAGATTCTTGATCAGGACACTCTATTAACATTTAATAGGGTGATGGAGTAATGTTAATGTGCACATATATTACATGTTGGCTTGCTTGCTTGCTTGCTTGATTGATTGATTGCAGTGCTAGGGATTGAACCAGGGTCTCTCACATACTAGGCAAACACTCTACAACTGAGCCACATTCCCAGCCCTCTTCTGACATATTTTATTATATATATATATATATATATATATATATATATATATATATATATATATTAACTTGGAATCAAACCCAGGTGTACTTTACCACTAATCTATACTTCAAATTCTTTTAATTTTTTATTCTGAGACAGTGTCTCACTAATTTACTGAGGCTGACCTTCAACTTGTGATCCTCTTGCTTCACCCTCCTTTGTCACTGGGTCACTGAAATTACACTCATATGCTATTATGCGTGACTCCTGATTTACTTTAAGTTAGGCTTTAGAACTGGGGTCATACTTCAGTGGTAGAGCTCTTGCCTAGCACTGGGTTCCATCCCTAGCACTGCCAACAAACTTTAGAGAAAGTAAAATTAAGATATGTGAGAGAAATTACTATCATATAATGTAGTCTCAAGTATGCTACTAAGCTAGGTAACTAGGAGGTCACTTACCTGAGAGTCTTCCAATCAAAACAAGATGTTCAGAGTTGGGCATGGTGGTGCATGCCTGTAATCCTGGCTGCTCCGGAGGTTGAGGCAGGAGGATAGCAAGTTCAAAGCCAGCCTCAGCAAAAAGTGAGGCCCTAAGTCACTCAGTGAGATCCTGTCTCTAAATCAAATACAAAATAAGGCTGGGAATGTGGCTCAGTGGTCAAGCACCTCTGAATTCAATCCCCAGTGCCCCCCCCTACCTGGCAAAAAAAAAAAAACATGTGCAGATCTTAAGGTTCATTGTAATAATTAAAAATATAGTCTCATTGGGCATGGTGGTGCACACTTATAATTTCAGATAATCAGGAAGCTAAGGCAGAAGGATTGAAATTTGAGGCCAGCTTCAGTAACTTAGCAAGACCCTGTCTCAAAATAATACACATGTATATATTATATATATAATATGTGTATATATATGTGTGTGTATATATACATATATATGAATATATTATATATGTATATATTATTATACATATATATGTATATATTATTTATGTAATATACACATATATTACATAAATAATATATACATATATATTATTTTATGACAGGATCTTAAAAATAATATATATATATATATATATAATATGTAATATGTGTATATATATGCATTTTTATACACATATATTACATATAATATACATATATATTATTTTGAGACTTAAGATTAAGATTCTTGCTGTAAAATAGAATATGTAAAGTAAAAATGTAAAAAAATAAAACATAAAAGTAAAATAAAATATATATACATATATTTGTATATACATATATTATTTTGAGACAGGGTCTTGCTTATATGTATATAGATATTAGACTGTGGTATTACTCAGTGATAAAGGGCCCCTAGGCTCAATTCTCCGTACCAAAACAAACAAACAAGCACGCCGCCTCCCAACAAAACAAAACAAAACAAACGCACACACAGTCTCAAGCAAAGGGGAAAAGATAGGATATGTTAACACACTTAATATAGGATACTGATGGGGTGAAAGGATACAGTATCTGAACTCTGGGGATGTTTATATATTTTCCCAATCTCTCTCTCTCTCTCTCTCTCTCTCTCTCTCTCTCTCTCTCTCTCTCTCTATCTCTCCTGTATCAATCTTCCCTGAGATGATGTGTTTATGAGGATCAGATGTGTGGTTTGAACAATGTACTAAACAGAGAAGAGATACCTGACATCCCTGACATCCCATCTCACGCTTGTTTAATTAGAAGCACAATCACAAGAACTGGCATGACAGCTAGGCAATTAGTCCCAATCTGACTCTATCAGATCATAATGGAATGAAAGTAGAAATAAACAATAAGATAAAAAGTAGAAACCACTCTAACACCTGGTGATTTAACAATAAACTCTTTTTGTTTAGTTATAGATGGACATAATATCTTTATTTTATTTATTTTTATGTGGTCCTAAGGATTGAACTCAGTTCTAGGCAAGCACTCTACCGCTGAGCCACAACCTGGCCCCAAACAATACACAATTGAATGATGAATGGATAGCAGAAGAAATCAGGGCAAAATTTTAAAAATATATTTATTTTTTATACTAAAGTAACTGAGAACTGTGATATAATATATCAAAATCTCTGGTAGATTATGAAGACAGTTTTAAGTGAAAAGTTCATAGCATAGAACTCATACATTCAAAGAATGGAAAGATTGCAAATAAATAACCTAACATGACCACTGAAGGCCTTAGAAAAGAAGAGAAAATCAAATACCAAAATCAGTAGAAAACAGAAAATAATTAAAATCAGAGCCAAAAATCAAAGAAATTAAGCTAATGGCTCCCAGCACTTTTCTGGTAGGCTTATCCCTTCTTTCTGCTTCAACATCACAACTTCACAGAGTTATCAACATCTAAATATGGTAATAAAATGGGTCAAGGGCAAGATTAACATTAACTTAATGTTAATGAGTTAACATTAAATGTTAAAATTAATAAGTCCCATCCCTAGTACCACAAAAACAAACCAAACCAAAGCAAAGCCAAAAACCCACCTTGAATACATGGAAGAAAAATGTGAGTATTTATTTCTTAAGACCTTAACGTATTCTGAATAAAATTTCCTTTTTTCCATGGTAAAGAGTGAACACTTGGATATAACATATGGAGATGTTTAAGTGGATGCCTTTGGATTTTTCATCTTGATTATAAATATATCCCTCATTCTGACCTTGATCATTGAGTAAATTCCATGTCTGTGTTTTTTGTGCATCTGTGCACACGTAATATGAGAAGATGTAACTGTGTGTGTCTTTCTGGCAGTTTTAAAAAGAAAAGCGTCTGAAGTCACTCTTATTTTGATTAAAATGTTCAGATAGAACAGAGAGGAATTACAGGATGACAGGATGGAGGTCTCTACTGGAGCAGGATGGGAACTGCAATGCGCCCAGGTCTGTGCCACAGCGCTAAAATCCAGTTTGGCAGTTTCTTTTGGGATTCCTCTTGGCATTGACCTGTTCTTTTATAATACAAGGTACAGCATCTCTAGTCTGGAGTTGGCCTGACGTCGAAAAGGTCAGGTGGCCCTTGGGATCCCCCTCTTTTTCTTTCTGATCCGTGCAGTGGGAGACTTCACACGCACAGGCATGATTCTGAATCAGCCACAGCGAGCTCACAGCGTTCACCCCACCAGAGCCCTGGGCTTATGTATGTTCAGGTGTCTGGGCCACAGCTGCTAGCAGGTTCCATGAAGGCAGCATTCCAGGGAGCCCCAAAGGTTGAAGGGGCTCAGGAAACAATGTCATGCCTTTCCTCTGTTTGCCCTTCTTGGTTGGGGGAGATGTCTGTATAGATCAGGATCAGTTTCCTCACTTAATCGGGTCTCCTCCAGGGGCAGTGTAGACCACACCTCTGGACCACAGGGCTAAGTTTTAATACAAAGGAGGGCAAGGCCTATATTCTGTGACCTAGAACCTTTGACCTCCTCTTGCCAGGTGTTGCCCAGATGTGTAAATAACCCCAGAAAGCAGCCATCAACTTAGAGCTTATGCCATTGGGCAGCAAGGAGACAGCAGCAGATGTCTGTATTGTTAAACACACACTCTTAAAGGTGTTCTGAATATCAGTAGAATGGCACACACCCATCTTTAGAGTATTTATTTTTTATGCAGCAATCAGCTCCATTAACGTGAGGATAAATGCACCATTATTGGTGTTCTGACTTTTAAGACAGAACTGCCTCTAAACACATCTCTAGGAGCAGAACCGTGATCACCAGCAGCACCAAAACCAAGCCAGGAATCCCATGGGTAGTGATTGATCTGTGAGCAGCGATATTGTCTTGGGCAACTTAATTTTTTTCTTGTTGCTATCTGTTGTCTTTTCTCAGATGACAGAAAGAAAGATCGATCCAAATTTGAGAATCTCAAACCATAATCTGACAGCAACAATACTTGGGAGTGTTCCTTTAAAAAGCTCCTAGTGGGGAATTGTAGCCATTTTAAGTTCAATTTTGCAGACTGTATCCTTTCTGTAAAGAATATTCACGTTGGGCTTTTATTTCGTGAAACAAAACCCAACTAAAGAGTTGGCTGATATTTAAGATAATGGATTATTGTGAGATATCTATCAATCACTTCTAACTCTATTTCGACCTGAAATATAGCCTGTTTTCTCCTAGTGTCCCTTTACTGCTTTCCATACTAAAAAACTCCCTCAACAGATTTCCACAGTGAGCAAATCAGCCACAAATCCGATGCATTTCAAGAAAGACGCTCTTCTTTGGGAGTAAAGACAGGCATTATATTTATCTCCTCTGGTGATGAATTTGGTGTCCTTCTGGTATCATAGAAACGTGAGAGAAAATAAAGCCAAACATGGGCGGGTGCAGGTCGGGTCAGCGTTTGGGCAGACTGCTCAGTCTGGGTGACAATGGTCTTGCCTGCCGGCAACCCCAGCCTCCCCGCCCGCCCTTTAAGGCCTAAGGGTTGCAGCACACAGCCTCCAAGGCTCCCAGCACCCTTATGCGGGTGCGTCAAGCTCAGTGCTCAGACACCCAACCCAGGGAGCAGGGATAGCACGAATGGTGCACAACACCCAGTAGGCCCCAGAAGCCCAGAACAACGTGGCAGCTTGGCAACTCCATCCCCTGCTCCCAGGTCTCATTAGATTCGCTGTGGCCACGCGGGTGGTAGGACTGGGAGCCCAGACCTGGGGCGCCTGAGGGCGGTGAGGCGCGTCCTCTCATCACTCGGCTAGAATGGCCAATGAACGCCGCGCCGCGGGGCGCATCTGGCCAATAGGAGGCGGAAATTGAGAGAGGGTGGGAGAAAGGGAGACCGGGAGTGAAGTGTAAGCTAAGCCCCAGAAGCTGGAAAGAAGTTACTGGGGGGCACTTTCGGCTTCCAATTAGAAATAATACTGGCTCTGTAGCAATGACCAAGGAGGATGATTCTTAAACCACCTCTTCCATCCCAAAGCCGGCATCCTACTGCTTCTTTCAGTACCCCTCCCCCAATTCATGATCAAGGGAAAGGAGCCAGGGAATGCTCTGCATCTCTCTGCTAGTGGGAAGCGGAGAGGCCGGCAGAGTTGTTCAATTGGACTGTAAGCATGAGTACAATTAAGAGGTGGGTGTCTTCGCACCCTTTGCAGCCCTCAAAGGGTGCGAAGACACCCACCTAGGTGTCTTAGGCCCGCCCAGCGGCGTCACAGCTCTGGGGCCGGGGAGACTAGGCTGGGACGCCTCCCTCTACCCTCTCTCCACCCCCCCTTCCCCCCTGCCCCCCACCCCCCCCAACCCCCGCGCCTGTGAAGGGGCTGTAGGTGAGTGTGCCACCTGTTAACCTGGCGCTCCGGTACCCCGAGTGTTACCGCCCCTGCTGGGCAGAGAGTCCTGGGTCTCTTCCCTTTTGGAGCCCCCGAGGGGCTTGATGAGTAAGTGCCACTTTGCCAAGGTCGGGCCTGGAAGGCATTCGCCCGCAGAGCTGTGGAGGAATTCTGATTGGTGGAAACCTGCTTTCCTGGGACGCTTGCCTGGCCTTGGCGCCAGTGCAGAGACCCAAGGCTGAAGATCTTCTGAGGGTCTTCAAAAATATGTATTTTGTTTTTTGGGCAGGTTCCCAGTGGGCTGGAGAACTGGCTGACATAAGTGAGGGAAGGCTAGCGTTATTTGCAGGGTGCTCAGTCTCGCTGCTCCTTTCTTTGTATCTTAAAAAAGCAAACAAAAATGACTGATCCTGGCTAGGAAAGCCGAGGCGCGCCGAGGCCCTTTCACAGCGGTTTCTCGGAATTGGGGCAAGGGTGTGATGGCGGAGCCACAGATCTCTTACGCTCTGATGCTGTTGTCTTGGCAGTGATCTGAAAGAGTTACCTGGGATTCGTATTCTGCATAAAGGGACTCAGAGTCGGCTCGGATGCGATGGGACTGAAGAACAAGCATCGGGGATTCTTATGCCGATTTTCCAAGGAAAGGGGTTCACAGCGTTGAGTAGAAGAAAAGGCTGGTTTCTCGGTTGTCCAACAGCATTTAAGACCTAGAAACCTCAGGATTGCCCAAATTGCCATGGATCAGCAACTTTCCTATCGTACACTTTTTCAAAGAAAATATTTTCTGTTCTCTGTGCTGTCCCTTTACTCCCAGCACTACATTCCCTGTTGCAGACTTCAGCCTCATCATTTAAAGTATGTCTTATATTTTTGCCAAGTATGATATCTAATTGAAAACTAATTTTTGGTTTTGGATGAGTCTGTGGAGCTCACGTTGTAAGAAGAAAGGAGGAATGAGACACAATGAAAGAGAAGTCCAAAAATGCTGCCCAGACTAGAAGGGAGAAGGAAAACAGTGAGTTTTATGAACTGACTAACTTACTGCCTTTGCCCTCAGCTATCACCTCACAGCTGTACAAAACATCCATAATCAGACTCACAACCAGCTATCTCAAAATGAGAGTGGTGTTCCCAGAAGGTAAGTGACTTTTACTAGAAGGAATTTAAAGCAAAGGGGGTAGGAACTTGCCAGACAATGAGCCTACCCCAGTGAGGGAGGTACACCCATATTTACTACATTTGTATGCTATGCAAAGGGAATTTTAGCCTAACTACTTGATTCAGGTCCTCTATAAATTCAAGATTGCTATTCCTTTTCCTAGCTCCCTCTAATTTCCCATTAATACTTCATGTTCAGTCCATTTGATGTGTCAGGTTGGGAAGCAGCCCAACAGTGCTTTTGTCAGCAATTCAGATACTGGGCTCAATTGAAAGTACTACTAATCCAAACATGACCTTCTTTTTTATTCCACTTGTTTGAATTATATCCAGTAGAAAGCAGGAACACTGCTAGATTCTGCATATTTGCTAGATATGGATAGATCTACTTATGTGTAACTAAATCAGATAATAATTCCTCTATATGTCTCTGGTTCTGCAAGTGAGAAGGTATATTCATACAAATACATCCTGAATTGACCCAGTCCCTTGGCTGCCTATAGTAAATTTGTTCTGCATTTTCAAGATATTCTCAAATTAGGAAACTAATTCTGAAACTTGGTGATTTGCAACTCTGGCCTTTATATTATCTGTAAGATACTAATCTAGTTTCAAAATATATCAGATTGGACTAAGATGGGTAGCCCACTTAGAAAATATTTTCTGGGTGGCAGGTTAGCCAATGGATCCTGGGAAAATTGTTTTATAAGGCTGGGAAATTAAAGTAGTTGAGTCATTGGCATGATTTAAAACTTATACTTAGTTCATCGACATTCACTATGTGAGGCAGAGCAGCCTTCATTATAACACTGTGCTGTAAAAAATTGTTTGTACTCACTAGGGAAAGGACAATTCTCTCTTCCTTTTACCCATTACTCAATCAAATTAAATCAGGTTTACAAAATATTTTAAATATGTTTTTACTACAAGAGGAAGATTTGAAAAAGTAAAGGAGAGATTACTAGTCAAGCAAACAAAAATCTAGCAGAAAAAAAACCCTGTTAGTTTACAAACAAAACTTCTTATTTGACCTCTGAAAGTTTATGTTGAATCATTATTTTGAATGTTTGGCATTTGTTGTTTTAAAGAAATAGTGGTGGGCAAGGAAATAGTCATTATTGGGTTTGGAGTTTCACTTTGCTTGATCTTGATGCAAAAGCTTGCAAAACTATGCATCAAATTAGTCAGGGACACTACAGGAAAACTTCCAAATTATAGTTCAATTCTACCCTCAAACTACATGGTGTGTTCCTCTTAAAGTGGTTCCTTGAAAAGTTCTCCTCATTTGTCCCTAGAAACCACAGGAGGAGGGGAATCAAAGCTTTAAGTATCTGTAAAGTATTTTAAAAGAAAAAAAAATATCTAGAAAGAGGGAGGAACTTTATGCTAAAAACCATATTTCCCATTCAAACTGTGCTGAGAATTGCTGATGGGAAACTGATCGTTATACCACACTGTCTTCTGTTTAAAATAGAGATCTTGTTGTCTTTTATACTGTGAGCGCCTACTTTATAAAAATAAAGCTATTGCCAACTCTGCTACAGCGCAGTTCCTAACAGGATTACTAGCAGTGATTTGCCAGCCCCTGCGGTCTCAGTGGGTTCCCTTTCTGCATGATTTCTAGCCGACTCAGCAGTTATCAATGCCAACGTCGCTGGCTGTTTGATCAGAAGCAGCCTATGATGCTGCCTATGGGGATGCGAGTGATCTCAGGAGGAGAACAGCAGGTGGGTCTTCCCCAGCGGGCATCAGCCGGCACTGAGAGCCCAGGGAATCGCCCAGGCCAGGGATGCTCGCCTGCTTGGGACAGACCCTGGGCAGGGGCAAGCTCCACCAGAAGGAGCTCGGGACTGTTTGGGGGTGACTGTTTTTGTTTTGTAAGAGAGCAACTTTCTTGTTTAATTAAGTCCTACCTCCACAAATTATAAATCACGTTATAAGTAAATAGGAGGGACAAAAAGTAAATTCCCATAGGCAACTTCTCGTTATTTATTTTATTTTATTTTATTTTTTTAAGAGAATGCAGGCGAAGTCTCCCACTGGAATACCCTTGGTGACAAGGCCAGTCCCCTCTGGCTACTTTAAAGGGCAATTGTGCTTTCTGCAGCCAAACCCCCCTCTCCTCCTCCAGAGTCCCGCCCGGCCCCTCCCACCTCTCCCTTCTGTGGGTGAGTGTGAGTTTATGGGGAGGAGGGGACGGAGGATGTTTGAACTCTGGGTACATCATTGATTTCTCCAGCTACTGTGGAGCTCATAACCCCCCCACAGCTTCCACGGATGAGTTAAGACAGGGTCATAGGAACAGCTGAATCCTAGGGATGAGGTTTTAATTCTGAGAGTGTATGAGCTTCAAAAACTCAATTGTGGCCCTTCAAAACGTTAAAAAAAAAAGAAAAAAAAAACAACAATAAATAACAACAACAACATATCAGCTTTCAAAGGAATAAAATAGTGAAAAGCCTTAGAATTTGGCACAACCTGCAGGGGGTGCCCAATTTGGGTTCTTTCTTGCCTCAGAGAAGCTGGGAGGACTTGACTGAGGTCCCAGGCAGTGAAGGAAACCCAAGTCCTTTTCATCTTTGTATGGTTGCAGGCTTTTTTTTTGTACTAGTGACTGTACACAGTGGCAGCTTTACCACTAACCTACACCCAGTCCCCATCGTGGAACTTGTGATCCTCCTTCCTCAGCCTCTCAGTACCTGGGATCACTGACTTGCGTCTTCATACCCAGATGGTTGCAGTCTTCTTTAGTGAGACTAAATGGAATTTGAAGATTAAATTCATCCTTCTTATATCAGTCTTGAAGCCATTCTAGCACACAATAGACCCTCAATAAATTTTGTTTTAGGGATAGCTATTTTATTATGGTAAATATTCCATTACACATAGATTTTTGTAAGACATTCTTAAATAATTATAAATCTGGTGACATAGCTATAGGCATAATGATATTGTAAAAAGTCTAGAAAAGAAAAGATTGAGGCATGTAGAAATATATAAATCTTAGGTGCTATCAAAGCTGGAAAGACAGGATAAAAAAAGAGAAGTCTTGACCTTGTTTGGGTGCTAAATAGGACAAATTCAACTAAAAATAAATACATATTAATTATCCTTCTATAATGCAATTATACTGGGCATAGTGGTATGTGGATTGAACTTTGAAAGAATCAGGTATGTTTTCAAGTCTATAGCTGTTCAGTCTTGGTAATATCACCCTGCCATTTTGTTGTCAAAACCTCTTTCAAAAATAAAAATAATCACAATTGAAATTAGTGAGTGTTCAGGAAAGAGAAGATGAATAAGCAAACCTCCACAGACCCTTTCTATAATATTCATCTCTAGATTGAAATCCCTAATTGTATTATATTTTTTAAAGCAGAAAAAGAAAGAGGCCCCCATTTCCCACATGCATCCGTGATTTAAGACTGTTTTTCTTGCTGCTCAAGGAAATGATTAAGCATTAAGTTTCCATGTTTATTTTCTTACAGAAGTTTTTCTCATTTAAAAGCCTTTAAGCACAGTTTATGCTCTACAATGAATTTCTCCATTTGATTCTAGTTTTGATATGGACTTAAAGTGTGGAGTGAAGAACTAAATTTTGTAGAGCATCTGCAAGGCAGATTTATTTGCTAGAAATTGTAGGTCTAGCCACTGGGGTGGGGGGAACACCTTTTTTCTTAAGGAGACAGATCATTACCAAAAAATTACAACATGAAAAAAATATAAAAAAAAAACAGGTACTAAAAGCTATGGTGATGATTTCAAATAAGGAATGATCACGTACTTGAAGCTAAAACAATACTAAACTTACAGAGTAAAAAACCTGATTTCTACAACAGTTGTTTTTCAGTTCTAGGGAATCCCAGCAGCTTGAAACTTTTCCTGACAAATGGTGACACAGTATACAAAGCCACGGATTCTTGCTGCATTTCTCTATAGGTCCAGGAATTTCTCAAAAAAAAAAAAAAGAGGTTCAGACTCTTATAATATTAATGATTTTAGTGGGTTATTCATTGCCAGTCTTTGACCCATAAAAATTTAAATTTTATGTGAGGAAGAGGAACCCCAATTATTTAGAAATGGTCCTTCTCTTCTGAGAATGCTAAAAGAATGTCCTCAATGAAACAAATTTTCCTCCTCAGGTAACCCCACACAGTGGGCGACTACTGTGCCTTTGTGGCTCAGGCGAGGCTAGGGACAGCTACCATATTACAGTCTCAAGTTCATTTCGCCTGTGTCAAGGTCTGAAGGCCCAAGGCCAATGAAGTTGGCACAGTGAGTCCCATTCTCTCTGCAGTGTCCCAGTTGCTCCATTCCCCGTGCCGGGTCAGGTGTGCGGAAAGCCCGGAATGTCTCAGCTGGGTGTCTGCAGCAGAGGCTGCGGTTCTACCGGAACTGAGATCCTCTACAAGCGCATGGAATCTTCCCTCCTGGAAACAGACAGGATGGACATGATTTCTATTTCAGATCTAGACAATCGCAGGTCAGGAGGGTTCAATCTGCACGAGGGAGAGAGAGGAGTCCCGTCGCAAGCGGGGACATCAGTGTTTACAGAGCAGTGGGGAAATCGGTAGATTTATTTAGATGTTCAAACACCCAGAAAGACCCTATTTGAGCTTAAGGGGCGTTCAGTGTCACTTGTTGCCAGGATTTTGATCGCTTGCTTAGGAAGCAGCTTTAAAAAAAACTAACACCTTGTTTTATTGTGAAAGATTTTTCCCAGTGCCATATTTAGAGTGTTTTTGTCATTGTGCATTTTAAAGAAGAAGGTCATCTAAAAAAAAAAAAAGATGTCATGTTGAAACTTGTACAATGATGTAAGAATGGAAGGACTTCACTATCTAGATGATATAATTCCACAAGCAGCCCCGTTAGAGATATTATCTATAACACGTTTAACATAGCTCTACCCAAGTTTCTTCTGCCTTTTTATTTCTTTCTATACACAGGTAATATAGTAGACTAATATTAATATTTAAAAAATCAACCATGAGAGTCTTCAAGGTTTGCTGTTTTAGGCATCACCATAAAAACTGGCAAAGCCTCAAAAGTTCTTAACGTTGTAATGTAGAGGAGATGAATGGACTGTCTTTGTTAATAGGAGATGGTACCTGACAAGTAGAGAATGGAATTACTTTCTATGTCAAGAATGCAATAAAAATATTGCTAAGAAATTGTTAGCACCTCAAAGTAACCAACTTCAGGAAAGTCCCCCCACACCCTTTTGGAGGCAGAGGGGACAGGACTAGGGTGTGTCAAGCTGGGGCTCTGAGGGAAAAGGAAGATGAAGGATTTCAAAGGGGTGCTGGTAAGCATCAGACTGAAAGTCAACCGCAAGCTAAAGGATTTTTTTCTGAAGGGGATTAAAGTCAGATCCAGGGGAGGAGAATGTCTAGAAAGTCCTGCAGCCAATCAGAGAAAACACCAGGTACCAGATGAATCTGGCCAGTTGTTTCGGGCCACTTTGGGGGCAGAGGTTTGCTATGTGGGGGGACATCCTCCGCCTCTTGATAAGGACGATGATGAAAACTTTGGGCGAGAAATGAGTGTCTCTCCTCTCCTTAAACAAACTAGTGAAACTACACAAAAGTGATCACTAGTGTGTGATGTCGGGGGCTTCTCTAATGCAGAGGCCCCTTGAGGTCTAGCCAGGAGAGCACTCCAGGAGAGTCTGTCCTTGCGAGAAGCCCGGTTCCCTCAGAGCCAGAAGTTGGCTTCTGTTCGGAACCCAGGAGGTGCCAAAATTTATACTCTGGCATGACCTCTTCCCAACTGTGCAGGTTGGGTGGGGGTGACTGGGAAATAATATCAGGGGGTTCTTCCTCTTGTACTAATGTGTTACAAAGCACAAAAAATGCGAACTAGTCCCAAACTGACACTCGGGCTGAGATTCTGATACTAAAGTTTGTTTCTAGGTCTTCCCAGGACTCATTAGGCGGGGGGCCACTCAAGTCAGACCAGCCCCCTGGACCATGTTGGCCAGGAACTGGGCTCCCATCTTCTCCAGGTACGGACCCACATCTCCCAGTGGCTCACATCCTTCGAGGTCCTGGTTTCCTGGATGGGCCTCTGCTTTCTTAAAAACTAACTAAAAAAAAAAAAATTAAAGATCCATTATGGACATGGCTCTCTCAGCCTAACAGCATCTCCAAAGTTAGAACTAAAGCTCTTAACTGGATGAGGGTGGGTGGATGGAGCCTCACCAGGCTGAAAGGGAGGCAAAGTGGCAACCAAGGCTTTGGGTTTGGAAAACAACCCTGCAAAGCTCCATCAGGGTGCTGAGACCAAGGCAGGGGGCATTTTTTTCACCTTTCCGTTGCTGGTACTGGAAGCCCAGGGCCAAGCCGCCAAGACAGAGCTGCAGAACCATCTGAAATAAAGGATTTCCCAAGGAGATAACAGGAATCTGGTAGAAATGCCCGTCTGTGCTTTAACCTACACTTTGCGGTTCCAGCTGGGTCTGCAAATAACTTCATCTCTTCCTTGTAGTTCCCTGGCTCCCCCTCACCTCAGGCCAGCGCAGGCTCTGGGCTACACGCATACACACCCCCAGGTATTGAGATGAACCAATGTGAGGTGCACATTACACTGTTGTTTGCAGTGCACACTGTTTTAAACTGCCTGTTGCCGGCTCAAGTCGCAGAACAAATATTTTAAATAATAAAACTCCTGATGGCATTTTTAGGTTTGACACTTGTCCCCTACCCCACACCCTCTTTATTATTATTCAAGTCCACTGGGAGTGGTAGTTTGGAACCTAAGAAGTTTAAGGGAAGCCTGCAATTCTTCCTCCAGGACCCGCATGAACAGTAATCTCTCTGCAGGGTCCCACAACCTTACTGTTCCACTAGTATCCAAACTCTTTTTCCTCAGGAAACAAGAGGTTTTAGTTGCACTGAATAAAGAAAGGGTAAGAGCTTTTCTTTGCTGGCCTGGCTCCCATACTTTTGAATTTATCTAGAAAAGGTGCTTATTTCAACACCTTTCATCAGATGTCTCTCAGCTGCCCCCACCCCCCGCATCTTTTCATAATCCCAGTCAATATCTTCTGGCAATATAAACAAGATAATGAAACCCCCAAACAATCCCTCACCCCTTCTAGCTCTTGCCCAATCTCTCCTCTTTTTTTCCCCCAAACTTCTGGTAGGATTGACTTCCATTCCTTATTTCAGTGGCTCACTCCCTTCCCCATTTTCTCCCACATCCCTGCAGTCTGTCATCTCTTCTACCCATTAGGCATTTACAAAGGCCCCACCACATTTTGACATTAAGAATTAGATGCCCATTTTTTTTTATCCTCCCTCAACTTGTTCATCCTAGAAAATAGGAGGCTCAGGGCTGGGGCTATAGCTCAGAGGCAGAGCGCTTGCCTAGCATGTGTGAGGCACTGGGTTCTATCTTCAGCACCACATAAAAATAGACAAAATAAAGGCATTCTGTCCATCTACAACTACAAATTTTTTTTTAAAATATAGGAGGGTCAATTGTATGTCATCAGAAAGCCCTTTCCTCATAGACTTTACATTCTAAGAGGAGCCTTAGAAACCCACACAGGTGTACTGCATAGTGTGCCAGGTGACAGGTACTGTGGAGAAAAATGGAGGAGGGCTCTGTTTTGGGGTCACAGTTTAAAATGGAGATGATTGAAGTGGGACTAAGAAGGTGACATTTGGGCAAAGACCTTTAAGGGGGTAACACTGAAGAGGTAACATTCTCCTTTTTTCTACAATGTCTGTAGTAGCTTGATTTCCCAGGTTTCTCTCCCTCTCTGACTGTTCCTCTTTGATTTTCCCCACCACTGTCTCTTTCACAAATGATGTAGTTTTCAGAAGGTTCTACTGTTTCTTCTCTCAATGCTCCACAGCCTCCTGGGTGATTTTAACCAACACCACTGCTTCAACTCTTCCCTCCACATGGCCCTGCCTATTTTATCCAGATCTAGAGCCCCTCCTGAATTCTAGACCTTTATTTCCTACTAACAACTAGACACATTTAAGAGGAAATTGTAATGTCCATGAAGCATCTCCAAGACAAAAATGCATATTCCTCTGGCCCAAACTTCTTTTTTAAAAAAAATATTTAATTTTTTTTAGTTGGGCACAATACCTTTATTTATTTGTTTTTATATGGTGCTGAGGATCAAACCCAGGGCCTCGCACCTGCGAGGCCAGTGCTCAACCGCAGGGCCACAATCCCAGCCCTCTGGCCCAAACTTCTGCTTGTACAAAATTCACTGTTGCTCCAAATTTCAGTCTTGGTTAATGGCATCACCCTCTACTTAATGTCCTTACTGAAACCTGAAAGTCAACCTGAACTCTCTTTCTGCCATCAATTAGCATGAAGTTCACAGCCAGCATCATCTTTAAATTAGATTCTCATCTTTCTTCATATCTTTTTTGATCACTCAGTTTCAGACTTGACCCATCTCCACTGCAGCTATCTGCTCTGATCTCTTCACCCCAATTTCTTCCTTCCTTCTGTAGGTCATTTCCAAGATTAAAATAATACATCTTGGGTTGGGGATGTGGCTCAAGCAGTAGCGCGCTCGCCTGGCATGCATGCGGCCCAGGTTCGATCCTCAGCACCACATACAGACAAAGATGTTGTGTCCGCCAAATACTAAAAAAATAAATATTAAAACTCTCTCTCTTTCTCTCCAAATCTCTCAATCTCTCTCACTCTTTCTTTAAATAATAATAATAATAATAATAATAATAATAATAATAATACATCTAAGTATGTTATGTTCCTGCTTAGGAAACCTCTCTTGGAATCCTAATGCCTATAAGAACAACTTCAGATTCCTCAAATTGACATTACAAATTTCAAAAATTCATTGTGGGTGTACACCTGTAGTACACCAAACACATCACTTCAGAATACATCTGATTCATCCTCCCGCAAAGTCCCTGCCTTTGCCACATTATTCCTTCTGCCTAGGATGCTCTTCTTTCCTTCTCTAGCCCAACCTTCCTTTCCAAAGTTCTGCTCAAACATCAGCCCCTGTAAGGCATCTTTGACTCCCCTTCTCTCATCTCCTAAACCCCCCTTTCCTATACACTTTCTAGTACCATTGGTCAGCTTTATTTTCTCTATAGATTTCAGACTGTAGGGTCGTCCATGTTGACCAGTGCAGTAGGGATTCGATATTTCCCAAACCCTGCTATTATTCTTTTTATGATATAACAACGTCCCTACAGAGCCCTTCAAACCTGACACAGAAAACCTCTGGTTCTTTCAGTGACTATCACCCCAAGAACATAATCTATTTCTGTGATTTATCTCCAGAATTTTTGTGCATGTCTATTACAAACACTTTTTCTTTGTCACCTTTGGTAAATCCTGAGCCTATGGGGCATGAGCATTTTCCACAACTTCCTCTGGATCTCTTCTAGTGTGCTACATGCTTCAGATGCTTACAACATTGGAATGAATGGAAAAAAAGAGGAGCTCTTGTGACTGGTTCTATGTCCTGTTTCCCAACAGTCTCTCTCTTCTCTATCTCTCTGCATTTCTGACTGAATGTTTCTAACTTTTGCTTTCCCCCACCCCTGCATTTCAACAGATGGTCTAGAAGCCTCTCCATTCACTCTATTTCTGCCTCCCCAGACCCTGGATGGCTTCATCTTTGTGGTGACCCCAGATGGGAAGATCATTTACACATCAGAGATAGCCTCAGTTTACCTAGGTCTTTCTCAGGTAGGTGAGTGGTCTACACTTCCAACCTGCAGTGTTTACATCCAGAGTTGGAAGCAGGAGGGGTGGGGCTTCCCAAATCCTTTTATGTCTGCATTTCTGGGCTAGAGACTTCTCAGCTGATGGAGGGATTCATTAAACAGGTCTGGATCTTCTCATTCCTAGACTTTCCTTATCCATTAGCTTCCACCCAAAGCCCAAGCAATTGCTACTTTTTTGAGGCTTTACAATAAGCCAGATACTGTGGGAAGAGATTATATGCTTATCTTTACCAGAGCTGCTACTACTACTACTACTACAACAACAACTACTACTACTAGTTATTGTATTATCTCATAGATAAGGAAGCTGAGGTGTATGTAGGATGCAATAGGTAGCAAGGGGCAGAAATGAAATCAAACTCAGGGCCAGTTGCTGGCTCCTGTTTTCATGGCCCAACAGACCCCCCCACGACCACCAAGCTTTCAGCTTCTTCACGGGACATTCTACTACTGCACAGACGATGATACTCTCGTCTTTACAGGTAGAACTGACCGGAAACAACATTTATGAATACATCCACCCTGCCGACCATGATGAGATGACCGCAGTGCTCACTGCCCACAAACCCTACCACTCTCACGTTGTACATGGTAAGGCAGACATATGTCTGCCATGCTTAAGCTCATGACGGTCAGCTTGTGGTTTTCTCCAAGTTTGTCGTGGCTGGAACTGCCCAGTCGCATGTCTCATGTCCTGATCTTCCCTCTGCTCCTCTCTCTCTCAGAGCACGAGATGGAGTGCTCCTTCTTCCTGAGGATGAAGTGTGTCTTAGCCAAGCAGACTGCTGGCCTCACCTGCGGGGCTACAAGGTAAGTAGCTGAGGTGAAAGATTGACACCCAGCAGCGGTTGGGTGTCTTTGGATGGGGCGGGACACAAGGGATCTGCAGCGTCTGAGGGTCATTTCCACATCAGGGACCAGTCCTGTGTGAGCCCTACGTAGTACGTAGTTCCTTTGTTTCAAAGAGCAGCGAGTCCAGATGCTCCATTTGTCCCCGAACTGTATGAACTACTGGGAATGAAGCTTAAAGACTAGGTCTGACTGGCCTAGTATTCCACACCCACGGGGCCTCTCAGAGATGGGTCTGAAGAATCCTGAAAACCTCTGCAGTGGTGGGTAACCCTTGGTGGATTCCTAGGAGTTTAAACCCGGCGCCAGATTTGGACCTGCAAAGAGGTAAAGAATCAGAGCTTCAGCTCAAAGCTGTGGTTCTCAGGTTGAATGCAATTGAACGTCCTAAGACGCGTTAGGGTTGGTGAAGGTCCAGGCGTCTTCATTTTTACAAGCTTCCATGTGAGTTCAGTCTGACCTGCAGTCACTATCTTGAGACACTTTAGGGTCCTATCACTTTGGACCCCTTCCCAGAAGGGCGTGGCCCAGACAATGTTTCTGGCTGAGTAGTTTCAACAGGTTTCAACCCCCTCCTCATCTTTCTGGGGTTCTTCCTGAGTGTGGCTGAGTCTCCCGCCCTCCCACTCTGCCACCGGTCATTCACTGCAGTGGCTACCTGAAGATCTGCCAATACCGCTTGGACATGTCCCCCTTTGAAGGCTGTTACCAGAATGTGGACCTTGTGGCCGGTGGGTCACTCGCTGCCTCCTAGCGCTGTCATGAAGATCAAGCTGCACAGTAACATGTTCATGTTTCTAGCTAGCCTGGGCATGAAGCTCATCTTTCTGGACTCTAGGTGGGTGGGCAGGACCAAAAAGGACTGTTTCTAGTGTAATGGCAACCCTTCTTAGCCAGGTATAGATTCTCCTTGATCTGAATGAGCTCATTCTGCAGATGAGGTGACTAACCAGGTTCTGCGAACTGAGGGCCGGCACCCAGGTCTGAGACTGTGTTTGGTCGGAAGTTGAGGGCACCGGGCACTCATCCCACCCAAAATCCTCTCCACAGGGTGGTGGAGCTGATGGGATTTGAACCTCAGGACCTGATTGAGAAGACCTTGTACCACCACGTGCACTGCTGCGACACTTTCCACATGCGCTGCGCTCACCACCTGTGTAAGGAAGACTCTGCTATGCATGCAAACAACCTTGGCGGCTCCCCAGGGTGGTGGAGAGTGGGAAACTAAGCACACGCAAATGGACTGATGAAAACCCTCATCCTGGTAATGGCCCTGGTGGTGCATGAGGCCCCAGAGAGGGCCAGTTGGCACACTGGGCCTCATCTTGTTTCTCTACCTTACACCGGTCCTAGCACTGGTGAAAGAGGCACTTCTAGTTGAAATATCTTCTATTGTTATGCTTCACCACCTGCAAACATCACTGAAGTTGTGAACAAAAACCAAAGCTGTTAACTTTCCTAACCTGACTCTTACAGAAATTTCCTGCTATTTAGGGTTGATCCCAGGACCTTGAGGTCGCTATGTAAGCAAATGCTCTATCACTGAGATAAATTCCCAGTTCACATCTGGGCTTTTCATATAGTTTTGTTTGAGCTTAATTTCCCCAGACTCTTCCTTCCATAGTTAGGCGAATTCAGGGAAACTCCCAACTTTATATGTTCCCCCCATTGCTAAAGGTGCAGACATCCACCCAGAGACATGCCATGCACTAGCATCCCTATAAAGAGTACCCAGGGTCTTGATTAATTTAACAGGGCCATCAATTGGGAATTGGCCTGTAGTTTTTCCCTCCTGCCAGGCGCAGTTATTAAGGCCCACAGGGGGTCTGCATTCTCACCACTGGCATTTGGGATAAGTCTGGGCCAAACTGATTCACCACCATTTGCCTCTGTCTCTCCATCAGTGCTGGTGAAGGGGCAGTTGACCACCAAGTAGTCAGGTCGAGCACTTTCATCTTCCTGAAGAGGCTTTCTTGTTCTTTTCTAGAAAAAGATTTAGAGGTTCTTCCATTGCACTCCATATTTGCTTTCTTTTCTTTCTCTTAACCTTTTAAGTGAACTCTGCATTAAATAAAACTTAATGCAGCAGAAAGAAAAAAGAGAGAAAGAGGACAGGATCCAACGTTTAGAGCCATTTATAGTTAAAAAACAGGAAATCTGTTTCACTTTTTCAGATCTAGAGTTTGAAGTTCTTAATTTTAACTGGAGTCTCCAATCAAAGTTAGAGTTCTGAGAGAGTGTTTCTTTCCCTGAACCACAAAGGGGGCTTAAGTGACCAAAAGGATATGACTTTAAATTTCATGAAGTCAAGAGAGCCAATCATAAGCTGTAGGTCTTGGTGGGGCACCCCTCCTGGTCCTGACCACTTCAATGGGTGAGGAGCTAAGCTCTGGGTGCCACCTGCATGTGCAACCCATTGGGCAACTGCAACAGCCTCTTTTCAATCTATTCTTATTAGAAACCATAATCCTTTCTGGTTGCTGGTGTGGCCCTTCAATCTGATCATGTGGCGGGGTGTGCACCTCCTGAGGAAAGCATGTTATGTTCTGTATAATGTTTGTAAAAGTGGAATTGCTTAGGGTTGAAGCCTTTATAAAGAACCCTTTTGTGTACGCAGTTGTTGAATATTGTTTTTGTTATTGTTGTTGTTTGGTTTGGTTTTGGTAGACATTGAAATTCTTGTGATTTTTAGGGGATCTCAGAAGTTCTCTACTTGAGAGTGTTGACACCAGATAGTAAAAATGCTGTTTTGTCTTTGTGGTGGGTTAAGGGGTGCTTTTTGGAATCCAATGAGTGAGAATTGGATTCATTCCACATTGTTTTGGATTGCCAAATTAAAAATGTAGTAGTTGGAAATATTATGCTTGCATTTAAACTATTTGCTTGGTGCCCTGTTTAATAAGAAAAGTCAATTCAATAGACTTAGAAAATGAATCTGGTGTAGGTGAGGTTTCAGTATTCAAGAATAATAGCTTGTAATTAAGAAGACTCTTTTAATTTCTCTCATTTTAGTAAATATTTATCAAACAGCAGGGTATATAGTCACACAGACCCCTATAAATGATCTGAATGCAAGTAAGACTTCCCAATGGGTAAACTTAATTTATGTTTGGAGTCATTTTGAAATATTCTGTTTTGTTTTTCCAGTGGGTAAGTGTTCTTTTTTCTTCTGTTGACAGTGTCATTCTTTACACATTTCCTCAGAGCTGCAGAATTATACAATCAACTTTATATCAGATTAAAAAATATATAATGAGGACAAATAAATGATTTATGGAAGGAAAAAATAGCATGGCACACATTTATTTTTTGAACATTCTGTATCTTTGAAAGAAATAGAAATAAACACACAGAAGCATGTATACACAAGCCTACAAGATGATAAGCTGAAATTGATTACTCTTTATGAGTCTCAGCCTCAATTCCTTGTATAAAAATTCTTAGAACAATTTTTTTTATGGCTGTAAATGCAGAAACTGCTGTGGATGAAATGTCATCAAGTGGCTCTGTTGACAGGATTTTCATAATGAGCAGATTGCAGTATGTTGGATGTGTACATCACACATCTGGCTGGAAGTTACTAATTTACATTGTCTTAGCAAATTAAATAGATGGCTATTGATTCTCTATGGTACTAGCAAACTACCACATACATTTGTTTCTAGGAATACTGCTCTATGAAGTTAGAGAATGAAAAGTAAATTCTTTTCAAATACACCACCTCAAACAATGTGCTTAAAACTGCCAACTTCTAAATACTTTGACATACAAAATGTTTCCATATTTAAGCATTTTAATAGCACACATTTTGAAGGAAGTATTCATGACATGAAAGTGGAGGGTATTTTAAATAATCATCATTCAAATGAAGAAGATGTGGTGTTTTGGTAGAAACTACATTCATAAGAAACCCTTTTTTTATAACTTCCTGAGGATAAATTTATTGTTGAAGTCAATATGTGTGTAAGAAAATTAGGATTATTATTTAACAAAAGCAGTAATGATTAGAAATATTTAGTAGCCATTTTTTTTAGTGAGCAACTGGATTAGTGCATATAGGAAAATGATGATTTTAGAGGCAAGTGGTGATTGCCCTAGTGCTTTTTAATTCCTCTTCCTCCCCCCTTTTTCCTCCTCTCCCTCCTCCTCCTCCTCCTCCTCCTCCTCTTCTTCTTCTTCTTCATCTTCTTCATCTTCTTCATCTTCATCTTCTTCACCATAATATATATTAAGAATCTGGAGAGGAGAGACAAGTCACTATAATGAATTTTCTAAAATCCTCTTAGTTTCTGTGAAGCTTCTGTAGCTCTTCATTAATGCCTCTCCCACATGCCCTGGCCCCCCCTGCAATCTAAGCAAAAAGACTGACCAGTTCATGATTTTCAATAAGACACACATATTCTGGTAGCATTATCTTTCACATAGAAAATCTTCTTGTAAATTAGGAGTGCCTACAAGTTTTGAAGTGTTAAATATGATAGGGCCTTCTCTCATTTTTAAGAGGACAGGTGATAGAGACTGATTAGCAGTTGATGTTGGGGAAAGTCCAGAGAGTGTGGAGAGTAAAAGGAAGGTATAACATGTAAAGACCTGAGTGATTTTCTTGAATCCATATTTTCTCGATTTTAATTTGAGTAGTAATTGTTCATAAACAGTTCAGATGGAAAATACTAGTATTTAACATGAAGAAAATTGAAAATAAACTATGAAAAATAATTTCTAGGAAAATAAGTGTATTAGTTTTCTTTATGCTTTTGGAGTTTATATGTGTATATAATTTACATACATTATCTATCTATCTATATAGTTTATTTTTGGTATAGGGGATTGAACTCAGTGTACTTTGCCTCTGAGCTATACCCCTAGTTCTTTTTATTTTGAAGTGGAGTCTCACTTTGAGTTTGGCTTCAAACTTGAGATCTTCCTGCCTCAGCCTCCCAAGTGGATGGAGTTACAAGTGTGCACAGGAGTTTCATGTTTTTCTGGCTCAGACTTCATACATTTTAAAAATAAGAAATATTCCTACATTATTTTTTCAGGATAACCCAAAACTTCTATTTTAAATTATCTTAAAAGTTATACATCTTTAAATATAAAAGTTGAAAGTCTAGTACAAAGAATATCCATGTACGTATCATCTAGTTTCAACAAATGTTAATGTTGGCTGTATTTGTTTTGTCTCTACCTATATGTATATCTATTTTATGTTTATTTTTCCCTGCTAAATAATTCTAAAGTAAGCCACAGACATCATGGTACTTTCTGCTTACATAGCATTCTCCTGTGTAGTCACTGTATTATTTATGATGACATATTTATTGTATTCAAAATTACTGTGTGTAGAAGCTTGCAAAAACTACAGATGAGAGCTAGTTTACTGATGACATTAAAAACAATCTGTCACTAATATTCATCAAGTACTCATTTGTGTATGACCTCAATAAGTTTGATTGATATATGATATTCTGTGAGGGGACTTCTGTAGAAGGTAGTCCTAAATATTAACATATTTTAAACTAGAATTCTAATGAGAATTATCAATAAGTACAATTTTGATATTTTACTTGGAATGTAAGAGAGTAGGTTTAGTGAGTAATTTGTAATTGTGGAATCAGACAGATTTAATATTTTCAACCACTTTTTGCTGGTAAGGAGAGCTTTTTTGCTTATTTAATTCAGTTTAGATGAAATACTGATTTAGTGGGAAATCTCACATGATGTTTTACATTTAAAGTGATTTACAGAGCATGTAGGAGGAAAAATAGTTTTCCATGTTAAAATTTCTATTACTGTACTACTAAAAACAGAACAGATAGAAAAAATACTTATTAGTGTTATATACCATGCTTATTGTTTTCTAAATACCGCCTTTAAATTTGTAGAACAGGGCTGGGGATGTGGTTCAAGCAATAGCATGCTTGCCTGGCATGCATGCACCCTGGGTTCGATCCTCACACCACATACAAACAAAGATGTTGTGTATGCCGAAAACTAAAAAATAAATATTAAAAAAAAATCTGTCTCTCGAACAGTTAGGGCAAATGCCAGATAAACATCCTTCCTTCATATCAAAGGGAGAAAGGGCCCACATGATAATGGCTCCATATTTTTTATTCTTGTTTGAATACTATTACATGTTCTCACAGTTAACCATTATGAAAACCATGTGTTTTCACAATTAGAATTTTAAATGTTAAAATATTCTGTGGTTATAAAACTTTATAAACCTCTTTAAAGAAGCAAACATAAAATATGCTCATACTGGTTTGTTTTTTCAAATACATAAATGGTGCTGAATTCATTGGGGTGCTCAAATTAAAATTTATTAGAATTTATTTAAAGGCCAATGATATTGTTATTAGTAGTAAATTTTAGGATATGCTTCTTAAGACTTGGCTAATAATTATATACAATTATCAAAATAGATTTTATTTTGCTGTTAGCAAAACCACTCTTTTATATTATAAGTGATGTCAGATGAAGCACATTTTGACTTACCAAGTTACAGCAGATATAAAATAATTTACTTTCATTCCTCAGATCTATGGAGAACTCATTGCCTAAGTCTAATAATCTTTTTGGCAATTCAAAATAACAATAATTTCTAGAACTGCAAAAATATTATACCCTAATGTATACCAACAAATTAGATTTGATTCATAATTGTGTTTAATCTTTATTATGATAATATTGAATAGCAAAGTTCTAGTTGTCCTTTTCAGATGATCTTTTATGTACCTTAATGAATACAGAAACAAATTGGAGACACATTGGTATTAATAGTAATTTTTTTAAATACCAAAACATTTTATTAAAATGAATAGCTGGGAGATTTAATCCCTTTTGACATCCACAGTACCATTACTCAATTTAATCTTATCCTTCATATAGTCTTTATAGTAATTTATTAACAAAATAATGTATATTTGGTTTTGAATTCATTTTTTATAAGCTTATAAACTTTTAATATTTTAAAAAGCAATTGCTGACTGTGTATTTCTTTCAAAGTACTATCACCTAATTTGTTTCTTGAACACTCTGCGTGATGTTTGGTTTAGAGAGATCACACTTCTTATTTTCCAGGTTAGGAAACCGAGGCTCAGAGATGATGAGTGATGAAACCAGAATATTTTTAAAATTTTTTTTATAATCAGCCTAGAATTGTACTGTTGTATTTATGGCTACAGTGTGTTGTTTTAGTAAATGTTATGAAATGATTGAATCAGGGTAATTAGCATATCCTTTACCTTAGTCACGATTTCTTTGTGCTAAGACCACTTAAAATCATGTAGTTTTTGTTTTAAATTTTTTTTAGTTGCACATGGACACAATATTTTCATTTTACTTATTTTTTATGTGGTGCTGAGGCTCGAACCCAGTGCTTCACAAATGCTAGGTAAGCACTCTACCACTAAACCACAACCCCAGCCCCCAAATCCTCTGTTTTGAAATAGGTTACATTATTCTACCCTACTGTGTAATAGAACATTGAACTCATTTCTATTACATAATTATAGCTTTATACCCATTGACTCACGTACCTTCAATCCCCTCATCCTCCGAAAGCCAGAATTAAAGGCTTTTGTGTCAACTGTGGCATCCTTTCCTTCTCTGTGTTTGAGAATGAGAGGTTGTGTGGTTTCAAGGAGGAAAAAGTCAGGGAAAGAGGAATGGATTTAAATGAATAAAGCCTGTAGTGTTCAGCTCATGAAGCTTCAAGATAAGCTTTGATCTGAATTCAAGATTTAAAAAGCTACCTCTGTGTTGCTGCTTAGTGTATACATTTCACTAGCTAATATGTAGCAGTGATGTCTTCTCCATTATAATCAATTAGGAATATATAATTTTCAGTTGAGTGGCGTGCTATAAGCTGATAATTTCAGTGACTCAGGAGGCGAGGCAGGAGGATTCCATGTTCAAGTTCAGCCTTAGAAATTTGTTAGACTTTCAGCAACTTAGCAAGACCCTGTCTTAAAATTATAACTAAAAAAGTACTAGAGATGTATCTTAGTGGTAAAGCTCCCTTCCGTTAAATCCCCAGAAGCCAAATACACACACACACACACACACACACACACACACACACACACTCACACACACACACACACACACACACAGACGTATGTGGATTAGTAAGAGGAGTCATCCTTTTTTGTCAGATTTGACATGATTTACCTGTTGTATCAGTGGGGTATTTCCTAGATGGTGTGTGTGTGTGTGTGTTTTGACTCTTTTCTTCCTTTGGGGGAAATGGGGAAGATTTGATGATAGCTGACATTCTCCTCTAGGGGTTCTATTCAAGAGCTGGAATGGAGAACTCTCCAGCATTCTCTGGGCTGCTGTACCATCCTCTGGCCCCTTGGCAAGGCAGCTTCCTGGCTGCTTCCTTTTCCTCAGGCCATTCTGACCTCCAGTCTTTCCTTTGTAGTTACCTTGACCTAGTGACTCACAGAACCATCCTGTTAGTTCCTAGGTGTTGGCTGCTTGGTATGTGCTCAATGACCTGCCTGTCCACCCTCTTCTGGTTTTCTTGGAGTCCAGCTGTTGGGAGGAAAGTGTTCTCTTCTTTGAGTCACATCCTGGGAAAACATGGATCATTGCCTTATTTGAAGGCAGGGACTCATGCATGGAATTGTGAATAGGTGGAGAAATTCAAGGAAGGCTTTACTTGAACCCTCCAAAAGCATGTCTTTGTTTCCTACTTAGTCTACTCATTTGAGGAATGCTGTTATGTTTGGTTCAAGGTATGTGCATGTTTAATGGGGGAGTATATGTCTATCTTTATAATTTTAGCAAATTATATTTACTGCTATTGCTTTCCCTTTATCTGGTGCTTACCTCTCTGTTCTCATTGGTTTGTGATGTCTTTCCAGACAATTAAATGGTGATCAAAAATTCTTTGGGTTAAAGTGCTGGTATCTATGCATAAGTGCCATACAAATAAAGATTGTCTGGAATTTAGACAAATTGGAATACCTGAATCCCTATCAATTGGGAAATTTAATGTTGCACCTTGCTTGAAGGAGTGACTGCCCCAACCTCAGTTCCCTTTCTCCTATCTCAGGCCATGGAGAGTGATTGTCCATGGTGATGACAGAGCTGAGAAGGATGTGTGGTGACTTTCTCTTTGTAGAGGATTCACATTTGGGGTTTGTCTGAGCCTAACCCATCTGTTTGCCATCTATGAATTTTGCTCCAGGAAGTAATATTGCAGTGAGCTTGTGATTTTTTTTGTTGTAAAGACCCTGTATCATTCTAAGCAACCAGGCAGGGTAGCCATGGGTCTTGGTATCAGGTGGGTCTGGATGAGAATCAAAACTGTTCCATAATAACTGTGAGATCTTGAGTAGGTCATGCTACCCCTTTAACCCTTGTTTTTCCTTTTGTGAAAGGAGATACTTGTTCCCATCTTTTAGAGATTTACAGAGGACTACAGGCTGATTTTTTGTTTTGCTTTGAAAAGGAATTTTCAATATTTGGGGGACTGAATAGTATTATGACTCTCAGTGAATTTTAATCATTCTAGATTCAAAATAATCTTTGCAGATATACTACATTTAAAAATGTTGCTAATTATTTTAGGTTTTGCAACATTTTTATTTATTTATTTTTCTTTGTAAGGGGTAATTCCCAGGCATTGCTGCTCTCTCTGGGAGAAGCTGGATGATGATAATTAGCTCTAAGCTGAAGGAGGGTGGCAAGTTGCTCTATTCATTATCTTGCTTAGGAAGCTTAAGGAGTAAGGATTCACATCTGAGGTCCTGCTACTTTGTGCAAGAGGCTCAGTCAGTGGGGTTGAGTGACTTAGCTGATATAAAACAGCTAGTGAGTGGTCCAGCAGGCATATAAACCCAGGGCCTGGATTCCAGTGCTCACCAATGTCCTCTTTGACTTGCTGTCTTTAAATGGTGATATTGTTTTAGGGTGAACTATGTAAAATTGTCATTTCTATGTTTTAAAACAGTCTAATATTGGCAATTTCATATGATTCCACTTAATATTTATGAAATAATTTTTAACTTTTTGAAGATGTGTTGCAAAAGTCCATGGAGAGTTTACTCTTTGTTTACTATGGGGTCTCCACAAAGTGACTCATTTTCTTCACTCTTTGGGTGTACTTGGTACCTACTCAACTGCATGCAATAATTACCTCACCCCTAGGCCCAATTCCATTTCCTCTTTACCAATTTAATATCAACAGTGATGATGTTTTCACAAAATAGGCATCAATAAGTGTGTCCCATAGAATATTATTTTATTTAGAACATCTAATATTTTCCTAGGATTCAAATAGGAGCTACTGTCTTTACCAGAAAAATATTTTCCCTTTGATTGATTGCTAAATGAATAGAGCCTGTGAAAGGATCTTTTTTTTTTTCCCCCAGGGATTTTTTTGTTCAAACAGAATTTGCTGTATCCACATCAGTAAACCTGTCCTAATTCGGGCTGCTGGCCAGATCTTGGAAATAGCTTTATTATATTGAACTGCATATCATAATGGTACCCATTAAGGTGGGATTCTCTTGTGTTTGTACTTTTAAACCCAAGTCCCTTGCCACTTTTTTGCATCTTGCTAAGAATAGCAACATTTTCTGGTAATGCAACCTTTGAATGTGCTGTCTCTTCCTACTATAACCATCACAAAAGTAGAATCCTGGGTTTTGAGCATTTGGGGAGTCTGTGCATTTTTGCTGCTCTCCAGTCATTAATTCTATTCTCAGGGGTGGTGATAACTATAGTAAGTTCTGGTGACTGGAGGTAAGAATCCATGAGATTCACTTCTTTCAACACTTGCATTGATATTGCTGTCCAAATAGGTGGCTGGGAAAGAGCTGCTTTTTTTTCCAGATCTAACAAAATTCAACACAAGTTTCTTCATTTTATTTTCACACGTCATTAAGAGACTACTAGATTGGAACTCACAGCATTTATACTTACTGTCAATGCTACCATCCTGGCAAGGTGAAGCATTTGTTGTGCTGTTATTGGGTAGTGGATCCCTTCAGTGTTACAGTTCAGGAATGCTACAGGAATGCAGCCCACAAAGGGGAAGGCAGGGTGGATGTCAACTTCATTCCTCCAGTCAGAACAATTAAAGATCAGAGCAAAGTTCAGGGTAGCACTTTTTTTGTGAATGTTGTTTGAACACCAAGGGGAACTATTTAGAGACATTACATATTTTAGAATATAATTTCTGTCTTCTCTGTCCACTCAATAGGACTTACTTTATAAACAAATTTTTATCATTAGAATCACCTTAATTTCTGTTGCTATAATTAAAGAGATGGTAAGAAATTTTTTAGAGTGGAGTCCTCTCTATGGCAATTGGGGGAAGATTTGTGCATTCATTCAGCAATTATTTCCCCAGTGCCTTCTGTGTGCTGGACTTTGTGATAGGGCTACAGTGTGACCAAGGGAGACACAAGTCCCTGGCCTCATGGAGCATCCACTTTAGTGGGAAAAAATGGTACTTACAAATAAACTGTCATAAAATATCAGGAAGTGATAGAAAAATAAATTAAGTAGGTCAAAGAGATGGGAGTGGTCTGGTAAGGCTTCATTAGAAACTCATGAATGGGAGCCAGCCATGGTCACACCCACAGGGAGAACATTCCAAAAACACATGCAAAGGTCCTGAGGTGGATGCCATCTGGGCATGTTGAAGAATGGAGAAGGTCACTTGTGGCTGCCACAGAGTAAGGGGGGAGGAGTAGGGAAGGAGGTGATGCAACAAGAATGGGCAGGGTCAGATCATGTTGGATCTGGAAGGCTTTGGGAAGACAATGGACCCTTTGAACAAAGGCATGGCATAGTCTAATGTATGATATGAAAGTTCCTCTGGCCAGTGTGGATCACAGCTTTCTGGATGGTAGACAATGGAGGCAGGGAAAACAGTTAGGTAATTATTATAATTAACTAAGTGAGAGAAGATGATGGTCTGCAAGGGACGGAGGGGAAGGGTCAGATTCAGGGTAAGGATTGGATATGGGTGGTCAGTAAAAGAGAGCAGTCAAGAAGAGTACCCATATTTGAGCCTGAGGGAACTGTCTGAATGGTGGGACAAAGCAGTTTTGCAGGCAGTGGCTGCAATCAAGGTTGTGTGGTTGTATCTACTTTAAGATGCTTGTCATCCATCAGCTGGGAAATGTCACATAGTAGGTGGCACTTGGATGTTTTTAGAGGGGGAAGGTCTGGGAAAGTGATTGGGAGTCATCAGTGTATGGAATTTAAAGCTAATGGAGTAAATGGAGTAATAGAAGAGAAGCAGCCTGAAGACCATGTCTTGCAGCTTTCCAATGTTGGGGATCTGCAGGAAGAGGAGGTTAGGAGGGAGCAGTCATTCCAGTCATTTGCAGGGTCCAGGAGTCGGGAAGAAGTGTTTCAGTGGTCTCTGCAGTCAGGTTAAGTTCTGTAGAAAGTGTGAAGGTTGGATTTTATCTTTGGAATGTTCTCTCACTTTTCAGTTTTTTTTTTTTTTTAATCTTCTCTGTGATCCCTTTCACCTGAGACTATTGCAGTCCCCTTCACATGAGACCATTGGTTTTTCTCATCCAAGATATCAACTGTTCAAATTCTCAAAGGATGGTGTTCTGACTGGCAGCCTCAGAACTACTGGGGACCTTGTTAAAAATGCCAATTGTTGGGCTCCACTTTAAACCTGTCAATCAGATGCTCTGAGGGGTGGAGGCAATGAGTTGTCTTTTTTTCTTTTTAGTTGTCAATGGACCTTTTTTATTATTATTATTTTTACGTGGTGCTGAGAATTGAACCCAGTGACTCACATATGCCTAGCAAGTGTTCTACTACCGAGCCAAAACCCCAGCCCCAGTGAATTGTGTTTTAACAAACTTATGATGCATGCTGAAATTTGGGAATCACGGCTTTAAGAGAAGGAGAAAAACTGAATCAAGAAAAAATAACAGATGAAAATACACTCTTATTTCTCTCTGGACCAGCTTTCTGAAGCCAAAGAAATGAATACATTTTTAAGTCTCAGCCAGTAGTAGACCGCTATTGAGACATCTTCATTGTGGCCACGAAGCTCTCAAGGCCTAAAAATCATAACAATAGGAAGATATATATCCTGTTTTTTATATGGGTTCTACTGATAACTCTTCTAAATAGTATTATAAATGTTCTCTGATCCTAACTACAGTCACAATGAAAATTTTGGCATTTTAGTGGGCAATCCAAAATCACTAGCAACCATTCAGAACTTATTTTGTTTAACCACAACTTATCTACCAGGCAGTTTTAAATAATTCCTGAGGCTAATAATAATAGAAACAACAACAATAATAATAATAATAGAACATTTGTTGAGTTGTGAATTTTATTCATAAAATATATTTCAAATTTATTTTAGCCTTTTAAATAATAGAGATTAGTGTATATATAGTCAGGCATTATAGTAGTAAGGGCTCAAGAAGATTAGAAATAAATGAATCCAATTAAAGAACATGTCTCTGAGATTTGATATGTCATAGATATGAATGAACTGTTTGCACAGCAATGTAAAGAAACCATTAATGAATAACTATCTAGAAGAGGTTTAATCAAGAATAAATGTAATAGGACATATTTTTAAATATTTAAACTAAACAAATGAAGATTTATGCATTTGAAAACATTGCATTATGCCATTGTTTTTGCTGTGTCTTTTCCCGTGGAGTTCAAAGTCTGAGATTCTACTCTGCTTTGATTCACAAAAATTCCAGTGTGTTGGTATTATGCAGAGCAAGGCAGAGCTTCTAATCATGTTCTGAGTGTTTACTTTGTTGGATCTCCCTACCTGAGGCCCGAGGACCTGTGGGAGAATTCAGGGACACTGTGCCCTTGAATTTGGGGTCCAAATTTCTTAGTTTACAATGATTTAATGTTGACTAAAGTTTTTTTTTCTATTCCTGAGTTTGTGTGGAGTTCCTGCCATAGTGGAAGATATTTTTAGAGTTTAGAAATTAGCTTTGCTCAGTATCAGAATAATTAGGTGAGAAAGCCGTTCCTGTGAGGTTGAGTCTCAAACAAATATAAGGTATTAGGTGATGAGATCCCCATTGCTTTCCTTTCCTAGGGACTAAAAGAGTTCTAAAAGGAACTTGAAAAACATCAGGTTAATAAGTGAGAGTGAAGTGCATGTGAGGTATGAGGAATGCACACAGAGGGTGGGGCAGGTTGGAAGGAGTGGAAGAAGATAGCGAAGAGGGGGCACAATAAGGTGTGCATTTTGTTTACTTTTTGTTTGAGAATTTTTAAAAAGACAAACCTGATTGACATTGTATTATTTTTTCTTTTGATTGATATTATTAAGACATTTTCTGATTAATTTATTTTGTTCTGATTTTTAAAGACCCAAATCCTCCTTACCTCTCCCAAATATAAGAAATAGAAAAACTATAAGAGCAATATCATTTGGAACTTAGATCTGAAAGATTTACAATGTGTTGAAAACTTAGTACCTAAAGAGTGGTTTTCTGATCATAAAAATTAAGTTCCTTATCCAAATATATGCCCACCACCCCCAAAGTGGGACATCATTTGAACAATGATAAATATGCCATTTTTAATTCACACAAATCTAAATTGTTATAGGAAACCACATAAAAAGAGAATTTTCCCCCTCAGTTATAGTAATAATTTAAGTTCTATTCTCCAAAGAAAGAGACATAAAAACCATATAGTTCATATGAAAGTCTTTAGAGACAGATGACTCTGTAAACTTTTAAAGATGAAAAATAAATCAGAAAGTAGGGGAAACAAAGAGATACTGAGAGAGCTTTTGAACATTTGGATATTTAAGTTGTAATTATTATTCCTCAGAAGGTAGCATGTGGGAAAGATTTTGTAGTGTTTTCTCTTTTGTATTTAGTATGTGCAAAGATAAAACCCTAGAAATAAAAAAAAAACTTGGGGAACCATTTCAATATGAGGTGGGGATGCCTGAAATTTGCCTCAATTAGTGTTTTTCTAAAGAAATATTATTTCTGATTATACATACATGCCTATTATAAAGAATTAAGGTAATAGAGACACGTAAAAGAGGAAACAAATTTTCATCTATTTGACAGATATCTGCACATAACATTTTATTTCATTGCCTATCACTGTCCATAAGTAATACATGCTAATTTAAATAGAAAAATGTCACTTCCTTATGTTTTTTTGTATCACTGTAATTGAAATATTTAATGACTATATAACATTTTCTCACATGGATACATTTAACTTAGTAATTCCTTTATTTATAGTTCTTATTTCATTATTTCCGATTAAAAATAGAAATTATCTGATAAGCACTGTCATATATATTTTTGATGCTTATATTTGATTATTTTCTAGGAATGTTTTAATCCTCCTAGTTGATATTCCTGGATTTACAGTATGCCTATTTTTAAGCTGCTTTATAAACACTACTCTCTTACCAGTAGCATATACAAATGCTCATTTATTTCATCTTCTTTCGTTGAGATTCATTGTCACTCAGAAAACTTTGCCAATGTGAAAAGGAAAATGGCCTCTGTTAGCTGCTTTAATTCCTATAGGTTATCATACATGAGGCTAAAGCTTTTAAAAATATTTTCAGCAATTTGTTCATTGTTCATATTCTTTTTAAATTTTTGTATGTGGAGACATTATATTCATTATTGATTTCTAGGAGTTATTTCTCTGGGGGTTAAAGCACTGTTCCTAGTGCGGCATCGCAGTGCATGCCTGTAATCCCAGCGGCTTGGGGGCTGAGGTGGGAGGATCTCAAGTTCAAAGCTAGCCTCTACAACTTAGCAAGGCCATAAGCAATTTATCAATACCCTGTCCCAAAATTAAAAAAAAAAAATTACAAGGGCTGGGGAAGTAGTTCAGTGGTAGAGTGCTCCTGGGTTAAATCCCTAGTCCCAAACAAACAAGCAAACAAACAAGCAACACTCTTCCTTCTAATTTTTTCAGTATAATTGCAATAGTTCCAAATGGTTCAGGATGAAATTAATTTAGTATTTTATTATGCCCAAGTATCACATATGCTGTGCATGAATTGCAATTTGCCAAAATCAGTGCATTTAATCAATGTGCATAACACTGAAATAGTAAGATAGGATTGGCTTCTTTGATTTAAGTTCTTACAGAATTTCAGGATGATTATGAATTATAATCTGAGAATTTAAAAAACTCACATGAACTTGCTTACCTAGTAGACATCTCTCATTTGTATGGAAAGGTTTGACAGTTTTTGAGTTTTGGATTTGAGATGAGTCAAAATTTATTGAAATTAGAATCATTTTGTTAATCACTCGCAAAGTGAGCATCTGTTCTCTATGAGATGTTGTGTTGGACAGTAAATAAAGGATGTTATACAAGAAGGAATTCAAGAGGTGGTTGTCAGGGTACAACTTTGGCCACACTGTAAGATGGAATGTTGAACCAAATGAGCAGTAGAGGCAGTGAGTGGTGGAGGAACTCAGAAGACAGAGCAAGGAGAAATCACTGGAAGGGCAGGGACACAAATTCAGAGGCAGTGTGGTGGCAGATGTGGATAGAGCTGCATCCCAGCTTGTTTCATGAACTAGTAGGAAGGAATAACTTGATTCCCCTTATGAGCACAGAGAGCTTGGCCACAACTTGTCAACATATTACTGATTTTACCTTTAATTTTTGGTTGTTATTATTTGCCTATTATTTAGAGTCATGTCATTCCTTCTCAAAATCACAGTGTGGTACTAAACCTTATGTCTAAGGCATTCCTTACCTTTTGGTGCCATCCACTGCAGAGTGTGTTGGAGGAAACTTCAAAATGGAGAAAGACATAGGCACTATTTATGTAAAAGAAAAGATTTTGGGAACCAACCTCAAATCCACTTATTGAGTGTGAGACTATTACATTTTTACTATTCACATCAGGAAAAAAATCAGTGCACACTTTCAACATTTTTGCTTTAAAAATCCCATCAGCTAAATGTCTTATAAAAATGTTTTTAGGTTCTGATTTTCACTTAACTGCAGGGCACAATCTGGTAAACTGTCCATCACTATATAATTAGGATTCTCTTTCCTACTATTTATGATAAGGAATTCCTCATTTCCTATTCAGCCCTCATCAGCAGTGTCTTTAACAAACATATTCCTATCAGCAGATGATTTGAGTATTGGGTTTAGTGAAGAATGTTCTGAACCATGATCCTCATTTCCTACTGAAGAGTCTCTAGCAGAACTGCTAACATCCTTGTCTCTCTTCATAGTCTTTTCAAACAATCTGAGTCTTTTCTATCTCGCTTTTCAAAACTGCCTTGTCTCTGCCTACCACCCAATTCCAAAGCTATACCCACTTTTTAAGGTGTTTGTTATCAAAATACTTCACATTCAGGTGACAGAATCTGTGTACTAATGGCATGTAAGTGACCAAAAACAATGGCTTAAAATAGCACAAGTGTATCATAATGCTCCATAGGTCAGACATCTTAGGCAGGTCTCACTAATCTGAAATCAAGTTATAAATAGAGCTTTATCCCTTTCAGGTGTGTAAAGATGCAATTTTCCTTGCCTCTTCCAAATTAATTGGTTCCCTTTCAACATCTTTAAAGAAAAAAAATGCTGCTTATCTCTGTATATCCTTCTAACTCTCTACTTTTGTCTCCCTTTCCACCTTTTCAGGACCATGATGATTGCATTGGGCATGTGCAGATAATCCAGGGTGAATTTAAGTTCCTTAAATTCAAAGTCCCTGTCTCAGGTAAAGTTGTATATTCATGGGTTCTTGTGTTTAGGACAGGATAAGCATATGTAGGAGATTATTATTCTGTCTACTGTAGCTTCTTAAAATGTGTCTATGTATATATAAAAACATGTATATAGATAGAGATAAAAAGAAGTCTCCAGAATTAGTATATCCTCTATTATTACTCTGTTCAAAACATAATCATCCCTTTCACAGAATACTACTTTCACAGTAGACCCCCAAATAGTCTCTGTGTTACTATCCTTGTTCATATAAGCTGTATTCTCAACAAGTCAAACACAATTAAATATTTCTTAAATGTAACATCATGTTATTTTGCTCCAAAAATTCTAATATCTGCCTATTATAGTCAAAACTAATGTCACTAAACTGGTATATACACTGTCAAATGGCATTTTTATATTTCATACCCAGATATTTATTACTACTATATACCCCTTATTACAATGGCAAGATTATCATCCTTTAATATCTTTGCCTTGAAATCCTTTGTGCAGGGAACATTCTCCTTTTTATCACTCTCCATATCTGAGTTTCTCACTCCCTTGCATTTTGTTAATCATCTAAATGTCATTTCCTAACAGTGATGACTTCTTTGGTCACTTTTACTTGCAATAGTTCCCTTTATTACTCTCTGAGGAATATTTTTTCTTCATATCACTTACCCTCCCCTTTTAAGTATATCTGTTGGTTCCTTAATTGTTTACATTGCATCTCCTATCACTAAAAGTAGGTTTGTGGCTATAGATATTATTTAGTATTTTGTTCAATACTTTATCCACAACAGATTTGACAGTGTCCAGCCTATAACAGATGTTACATAAATATTTGAGAAATAATGGCATGAATAAATGAATGAAGTTCAAGTTCCATTACATCGTAACAGCACTGTAACTTTCTGGAGTTTGCCACTTCAGGGCAGTTTTTATTTCCTACTTTCACATAGAGTTATATCATGTCTGCTACAATCTAGAATCTCTATACTCATATATAGTCCAGAAAAGCATAGCATTCTATATCATTGTATAATGTGGTTTTCTCCCAAAGACAAATTTGCTGTAAGATACACTTCTTTAGATAATCTACATATCCATTGAGAGATTTGATTATTTGATTAGCTTCCAGAAATTTTATAAAGTATTTGTACCTGCTGCAATTGTTGTATGATTTAAATTACAGGATACATAAGAGAATAAAAAATATTTTGGTTTCTACATGACATATTTATAACAAACAGACTATAGCCAATAGAAAAAAATATATTTATATCATTTTAAAATATCTAAACATATAGATTGATAATGTTCACTATAATTCTAGCAAAAACCACAAAATTAAAATCCTTTTGACTGTTAAGAAAAGAAGATAAATATCTGGTGAGAAAAATAAACACAAAACCAAAATAAAACATTTTGTAAGTATTTGCTATAATGTTAAAAAATTACAAACAATGTGAAATGCAAATTCTTATTCAGAGATCCTGAGCTGAGGCACAAAAATCTTCATATCTATTGTGATAACAATGCTTTTTTTGTTGTTGTTGTTGACCACACTACATAGTAAGCAAATGGAGCAACAAAACATAAATACAGGTCAGTATCTGAAGCTGTACGTTCTGCATCAACCAAGCATAGATCAAAATCATTTTAAAGAAACTGCATTTGTTCTGAATATGTAAATTATGTCATTATGCACTAAATGATACAGAGTATCCATGTTTCCATAATATTAAAATTTTATTAACATAAGTAAACTAGACATAATTCCTAGTATATGAAAAAATATGTATAAGTTGTATGTTAATGCTATGTATTTTTTATATTAAGAACTTATGATTCCATATATTTTGCTATCTGGGAGGGGGTAGTCATGGAAATAAGCCCCTATGCATTCTGAAGAATGATTATATATAAATACAAAAGAAAGATATTGTAAGATTGAAAATTAAATAAACATTATTCTTGCCTAATAAAGAAAAAGTAAAAGCTGTGAAAAGGAAATCCCATGGGTTTTTGAGTTATAGGGAGAAATATAGATGGAATCAGCAGAGGGGACACAAGACACATGGTAGACTACCTCCACCAAGAGACACACCAAGTAAACATCTCACTATAGATTGTCAGAGACCAGCTGAGAAACTCTGAACCACCAATCAATTGAGAAAATACATGTCAAGTAAATAATAAAAGCTAAAGCATCCTTGGACCCAGACTGTATTCTTGTCACTGTGCCATGATGAGAATCCCCAGCATTCAACTTCACCACATGGAGAGAAATGTTTGACCTCAATCATGTACCTAATGCTAAAGTTTCCCACAATTTAAATCTTACTTTATCAACTCTGGGCTGGAAAGGGATTAGAAACACACTAGACCACAGATCAACGTGGCAATGTTATACAAGAATCACAGCACATTCAGGCACTTCATTTTCCAGGAGTACTTTAGAGATGCAATTTTAAAATGCAGCCCCTTGTTTCTCTCTGGAAGAGAAAGTCATCATCTCCCAGTCTTTCCTTGGTGGTATGGTTCTGACTAACTTGTATCTAGCAATTAAAGAGGTAGACAACTAGTATCCTGTGCCCATCTTGGGGTAGGATGACATGCACTTCCAAACTTTCTGCCTCAGCTCACCCCAGTGGTAACTCCAGGTCTATTAATACCCCCCTGAAGGAGTTTGTCAAGGCATTGATCACTCCAATCTTACAGTTTTAACAGGATTGTATCCTAAACTTTCTAATGCTGGAAGCACAAGAAACTAATTATACGTAACTGTATCCAAATCCCCAAAAAGTTTTTATGGGCTTGTGTGCACTTCCAGTGGTTCATAGCCCCAGTAGTAGAGCAGGGAAGGGTTTTAAAATATTTACCTCTCCATTTTTTCCTGAAATTGGCTTATTTCATGACTTGAATGCTCCATCTTTTATAACCACCTTTCCAAGTACTTCATCATGAACCACTTAGCTTGGCATCATAAAGGGCAAGGTGTATGATTTAATATCCCTAGATCACAGAAAAAAGACATACTTTTAAACAGGTATGTGAACATTTCCCTGGACTATAACCTATTGGAGTACCAGAGGAAGGGGGCAAAAATGTAGAGCTCCTATTTAATCTCTAAAGGGAACTTATAGAACATATTTTCAGTGGCTACTAACTTCTAACAAGCATGTATTTGGAAGCAAGCAGAAATAACTAATTGTTGCCCTCTGGCAAACTGGGTCAGACCTTGGCATGACTTCTTGGTATTTTCTCTCAGCTCACCCCAGTGACATAGCCGAGTCTATCAATTTTCCTGTTATACATTTGGTTCTTCAATGGATGTCACAATTTCCATACCTTTCATTCAAAGAGTTCTCTTAAGGAATAAAACTAGGAATTAATGATACTTTGTACTCTTTAGTGATACTAGACCACAGAAAACAAGGAGCATGAGAAGTAAAGAGCTAACTTTAAGTATCTACTTTCCCAGGACTAACAAACTCAGCCTGAATGTCATCTCAGAATTACCTATGGATCCTTTTGTGACTTGCTGCAGAGATAGGGAGAAACAAAAATGCCTCTGCTTAGTTTCATTGTGAAAAAAGAAGAAACCGCAATGCGTATCCAACACTCCAACTTTTCTAGTTACATCTAGAATGTCTCATTTCTACTTTTTCAGTTTAAGAAATTAACAGGATGTAGCATATCAGAAGCTCCAGTGGGCAACCACAAAAGAGACAGCACTCTGGAAAAGAATAAAGATATGATAGATAGCTTGAAATCTTTGGGTGGATAAATTAGTGAACTACATATATATGAGTCTATTCTGACAAGATTGAGAAGTAGTTGTCTGATCTAATGCATAGAATACAACAGAGAGAGTGAAATAAAATGAAAATATGGGGGAATATATTCCAAGTAAAGTATTAAAATAAATCCTAGGAACTAAGTGGAGATATTTGATTTATGAAGAATTAGAAGAAACACAAAGATACTCACTGAGGTCAGGAAAACAATGCAAGAAAAATGATGAGATTTTAAGTGAAAGATACAAAGTAGCAGATGTATCACATAATCTAGCTGAAGAATCTTATAACTGAAATTAAAAATCTCATAGAGGAATTAAAATGATTAGATGATATGGAAGAAAATATTAGGAGACTCAAAGACAGGTCACTTAATGTCATCAATCCAATGGAGCAGTGTGACACTTTGTAAAAAATTTCTGTGAATTAAGTTATAAAACAAGGTTGGAGAATTGATGCCCCTGAAAAAAGACATTAAAATTGTATTACTGGCTTTGACAGATGAAAGGAAATTACTACTAATAAACCCTGTGAATAGGTGTGGATCAAAAGGCATTTGCCAGATCAATAGCTACTTACCAGGTAGTAGGAGATGTATTAATCTGCTCAAGAAAATAAACTACATTTTATTTTGGTTTTGGTGTCACTACCTTATTATGCTAATGAAAATTAACTGTTATTCTCCAAGATCCATCTACCTTTGGCACAGGTAAAACAGGGGAGTTAAATAGGACTGTAGTAGGAACTACCACACCTGTATCCTTCAGGTTGTTTGTGGTCACACTTATCTATGTAATCCCATCAGTGATGCAACATTGTTTTTGATTTACTATTCTCCTAAGCAAAGGAAGTTCTACCAGCTTCAATTTAGCCTTTCCTTCACCACAATAAACCATCAATCCACATGTTAGAAAGCCAATATTCTAAGTATTTCTTTCCCGAATGTGCATGCTGGGAGTGGGGAAACAACCACAAGATGCATTATGGGACCCACTAGACATACTCCCAGTCAAATCTTGGCTAATGTCCCATAAATCACTGACCTTTCTAAGTCCCTATTTTGACTAGAGGGTAACATTGACATTTTGAATCTCCCAGGATCAATGTCAATTCAGAGATGGTATTAAATAGTCCCCCAAAAGACTAGATCATTGCCTTTTCCCTGATGTACATTTATCCTGGTTAAAGTCCATAGGCCCCTTAGGGGAGGAATGGGATAAAGATTAACATTTTAACTTTTTTGATACTGTACCAAAGTCCTTCTTCAAAAGTAACTTGCCTTCCCTTAACTTATTCCCTTGAGACTTAAACTGACTAAAGTCTTGGTATTGGCTGAGAAACCATGATTTTCTGCTATTGCACATTTGCTCTGAAATTTTTCTGCTTATATAAATTGAGTATGCACTTTAATTTTCCATCATATTAACTTCTGAAAATGCCATGCCTGATTAGCCAAAGTCTTAGATGTACATAAGTCAGAAGATTCTAGTCATTGCTTCAACTTTGCTATGCATTATGGTATGAACCAATTTGCCTGTGGTTGTTGAGTGCTATCACTTGGTCTCTGATACTTTGAAATCCAATAATACTCATTGCATTTCAGTTTTCTAATTGGGTAATTTCAGCTCTCATGAAAAGATATGACATATAAAGAAGAGCAATGAAAGAGCTCATCAAGGATACTGATTCTCCCCTCATTAATCTTTCTTAAAGTAGTAATGAATGCACATCTTCTAGACCTTTATATTGTGGAGAAGAAGGTCTTATTTGGAAAATCCAGCAATCCAGTTTCTCTGAAAATTTGAGTCCCATAATCAACAGTAAACCAAGAAATATAAGGCATTTCCAGCTCATTCACAATTACAATTTGATCCTTAATTAAGACAACCCACTGAATAAATTATTAGTAAATTTTTTAGCAATTTAAACTGCTACATTAAATTCAGAATATCTGCTTAACCAGCCAATATTAATAGGTTCAGCCTAATCTAATTTTATGTTTCTTCTACCATTATCCCACATGCTTAAAATCCATTCACACACATGTTCCTCAGACCTCTGTTTGTATAAATTGTAAAACTCAGGAAGTTCCTTTGGTGTAATGCACTTCCTCATTGTTCACACTTTATAACTCTCCTTCAGGAACCTGCTTAAATATGGGTCTAGTTATAGGTCTAGAAGTAAAAGTAGGTGGTAAATGTGGGTCCTAAGGAGTACCAGCATTTTCTGGCTGGGCAATATCATTAAGAAAGATTCTTGTTTTTTTCCACAGGCAATGAAGAATCCATTCTTTCAGAGAGACAAAGAGATCAATACCAGAGTATGTAGTTGGGGATGGAGATGACACTGGCAATAAGGATTGGAAAGTCGCTTCCTCTAAAACTCAACAGAATGTAGGAATTTCCCCAGCCTATTCAGTGTCCTCTCAACTGTTCTCAAAATTATAGAATGTCCTTTTTTTCCTAGCAGTAACTTTACTTTCATTGCAGACACTGTTTATGGATAAGAGATAAAATTGCATTGTAATTCAATATATGATAGGTTGGGGGTTTATGGTCAATTTTCATTGACTGAAAGAGAGAAGTTTCTCTTTCAGTACACACTAAGAAGACTTTAGGTTGCATATGCACACCTGGAGATGAAAAATTTAAAAATGAGTTCTTGAGCTACTTTTGTTGTTGTTGTTGTTGTTCAGTGAAGAAGTATCCAGGGAACATTATTATATTCCTTAGTTTTCCAGAACTGTTAAAAATATCATATATAGAGTCACTAAACATTTTGACTCTTACAAGTGGCATATTATGAGTATCAAATGCATTCACCATGTATATGGCTTTAAAGAGTTCATGACATGAACTACCAGCTTTAGGAATATTAGGTCTATCCAATGTAGACAATTAACTCCAGAAACCACAAAATCAACAAAGAAAATATCAACTTACAATTTTATTTCTCTAGAACCACTTCTAGTCCCAATAGGATATCTCCATGTAAGATTATAAAAGGGGATTTCCTGGATTTGTTTACATGTTCACATTACATTTGTTTACATGTTCAGAAGGTGAATCATAATGTCCATCTGCACTCTGGAGAGCTGGGGGAACCAGCAGGTGCTCAGTCCAAGGAGATGCAGCCTTGAACCAACAATGTGGTCCAAGTATGTGACTGAAGCCTAGAAACTACCTGGAGGATAACTGCTCAGATTTCATGTTAGAAAAGTGAAGGAGTTGAAGTCTGCTGTCCTTTGATGATGGCTGCAGAAATCTATGAACCCATTCAAGAATCATGCTTGCCTCAGTCTGGGCTCCCTCCTTTTTCAACCCTTTGCTCCATCTGGGATCCCAGTTTATTGGACACTGTTGCCCATACCTGCCCTTGTCTCCCTCTTTATTTTGATGTCCCAAATACCAATTTTCTCTGGAAACACCCTCATTGGCACACCCAGGAATCTCTTAATTCTAGACATTTCTTAATTAAATAAAATTGATATTCCAATGTAATCATAACACATTTGTATTATCATGTATTTGTGTGTTTCTGTGTGTGTGTGTGTGTGTGTGTGTGTGTGTGTGAGTGTGCACCTATTTAAAGTATTAGTGGAGAAATGCTTCTCACAAAATGACTTTTTATTCCTAAATACATTAGTATGCATTTCATAAGCACATGGGATTTCTCCTATAAGAATTCATTTTTATTAAACTTAAAGTAATAATAAATCTACATTTCTTAATATTTAATGTTACTTAAACTCTCTAAACTTTTCTCAAAATGTTATATATTTTAATCAAATATCCAGTTATATGTCTTGTTACTTGATATTATAAACATTTTATTTTTTTTAAATTTAGAAGTATGACACTTTTTACCCATTAACTTTTTGATTATATATATATATATATATATATATATATATATATATCTTATAAAACGTTTCATTTCATAAATTTTATATAGATCAGAACCTATACCAAAAGAATTAAATTTAGCTAAAGTAATATTTCAATACCAGTAAATAATGTTAAGAAATTCATATTGAATCACATCAGAAGACTTACAATTATTGATCCCAAGCTTGATTACATATACAATTTGCAATTCATCTATTATGAATAATGTCACATTATGGAAATACTCCATTTATCACCATATCATATCTAATATTTAGTGGTTATTGGTGACTTTTTTCAGAATATGTACTTGCTTAAAGTTAGAAACAAATTATATGTTAATTTTATCCCTTCTCCTCATTTATTATTTGGGATTCCTCTATAAAATAGACTTTTCTTCATCAGTTGTAATTTATCAAACATAAAATGAAGGAAAGGATGTTTATAGCTTTTCCTCTAATGACAGTACTCAATCTTCTATACAAATAGCATATATTTGCTTCATTAACACATTTCAAGTAATTTTATGTTCTTTTTTCCCCTAACTTATGTTTTAGTTAGCATTTTTGCTGCCATGACCAAAAGACCTGATAAAGGAAATGTAGAACAAGAAAGTTTATTTGAGACTCAAAATTTTAGAGGTCTCAATTCATAGAGAGCCAATTCCATTGCTCTGGACCCAAATGAGGCAGCAGAAGGAAAAGACAGAGGAAAGTAGCTCAGAACATGGCAACAGAAAAGAAAGAGAAAGAGAGGGAGAGAGAGAGACAGAGAGAGAGAGAGAGAGAGAGAGAGAGAGAGAGAGAGCAAGCACAAGAATTCAGCTCACAGAGATAAAAATATATACCTCAAAACAAACACCTTCTGGTACCTCTTTCTGCAGCCACATCCTACCTGCCAACACTTTCCTCCCAGTTAATCCATATCAGTAGGTAAAGCCAGTTTTTTAGTTACAACTCTCATCATCTAATCATTTCACCTCTGAACTTTATTGGATTATCTATCTCACATGAGCTTTTGGGAGAGACCCCATATCTAAACCAAAAACTCTTTGACTGTCTTTTCTAACACAAAGCAAAACAAGGTAAGCAAGTAACATTTATAATATTCCTGTAATGTAAATAAATATTCAACCTAAATAGGAAAAAATGTTTTTTAAGGCTTTTGCACCAATCATTTCTACATGTCTCATGTTTCTTAAATACTATCTTGTCTGATAACACAATGTAAAGAGCAATTTTGAATAGCATGTACTTATACAGTTGATCCCACATAACTCCAGAATTGAAAAGAGTTGGAGAAAATGGTGTGTCTGCAATGAACATATAAAATTTTTGTGTGCCATTATTCCCTGAAAAATACATTATAACAAGTAAATATGTAGCATTTCCATTATATTAGATGTTACAGGTAAGTTAGCGATCATTTAAAGTATACATGAGGATTTTTGTAGGTTATACACAAATACTACCAATTTATATAAGAGAGTTGAGGATTCATGGAATTCAGTATCTACTGGGGTTCCAAGCACCAGTCGCAGGTATTGAGGGCAAACTATATCTCTATTTTTATCTAAAGTTCTATTTTAGAGATTTCTTAATTTTTTCCCTAGGGGCATTATATAATGTGTCATCTGCACAGCTGAAGTAGGACTGTATATATATGCCTATTATTTCATGTGAATGGGCATACCTGGAATATTACTTCCATTTTGCTAAATGCTATAGAAATCATTATGTAAGTCCCCATTGGACCAGGAAATTAAATCAAGTTTTAGATTAACTAGTTGATATGTAGTATATACCAGAGACAAATATAATTCCAAATTGTTCTTTAGTAGCAATTTGGCTTTTTGGATTTTTATTTATCCAGTGCTTGAAATCAAGTAACACAATTATCACTATTAACATTCCAATAGTCTTTAATTTCATGATTGGCAATCTGTTTATTTCACCACCTCTAATCTTTAAATACATTTTTGGCATAAAGCATTCCAAAGTTATTTAGTACTTGACTAGCTCCACACATATGGTAGCCGTTTCTTCTGATCAAAAAAAAAAAAAAGTTATTTTTAAATTGCCATATAACAATACTTTTTTAAGTAGGTGTAGGCAATAGGAGTCCTATTCTCAACCTGTGTATCATTGTTGTCAAGTTTATTAATAAAAAGAGTGGCAATTCATTTTTCCCCATTTTTTAATGTTGTAAAATACATGAAAGAATCTACCAATTTAAACAATTCTAAGTATACAGTTTAATATTATTAGACACAATCATAATGTTATATAACCATAAGTGTCATCAACCTCTATACTGCTTTCAATTTTAAAAAATAAATTCTTCTCAATTATGCAATACTTTTCTATTTCCCCTGACTTCAGACCTAGAATCAAGCATTTTACTTTCTGTATCTATTATTTTGTCTACTTTTATAAGTGAAATCATACAGTAATTGTCCTTTTTTGTGACTCATTTCCCTTGGCATAATGTCAAGATTTACACATATTGTGTCATATGTAAGAATTGCTTTTTCTGAGATTGATTATTATCCTTTGTACATTTGAATGTGTGTGTATATATATATATATATATATATATATATATATATATATTACAACATATTTTAGATATGTATGTATTCATACTATATATCATATTTTTGTTAAAATTCATCTATTGATATTTAGTTTATCTGTACATTTTAGCTGCTGTGAATAATGCTGCTACGAACATAGATGTACTACTATTGACTTGAGAATTGCTTTCAAATATTTTGGTTATATATACTCAGAACATAATTCATAAGAATCCTACTTTTTTAGGAAGGATATGACATACTTTTCTCATAGTAGCTATAACATTGCAGTTTCCTAACAGTAGTGCACAAAATGTTCCCTGTTTCAATACTTGCAAAGTTTGATATAATTTTTTCTTATATTAGCATCCTGATTGCTATAAAAATATCTTACTGCAGTATTGTTTTGTATTTACTGAATGATTAGTGATGTTGAACATCTATTAGTGTGCTTGTTGGCCATCTGTATACCTATAAGGAGGAAATAACTGGATAATCATTATCCAAATATTAATCTCCTTTCAATATTCATAGGTTGAAATCTAGCCAATTAGGTGATAATATTAGGAGCTGAACAACTCAAAGTACATCAACAATGAAGGCATTAGACCAGAGACCCTATACCTGCTAGAAGAAAAATTAGGCCCAAATCTCCATCCTATCTGCGTAGGAACCAAATTCCTCAACAGGACTCCTAAAGCACAAGAAGCAAAATGAAGAATCAATAAATGAGATAGTATTAAAGTAAAAAGATTCTTCACAGCAAAGGAGACAGTCAAGATCATGAACAGAGAGCCTACAGAATGGGAGAAAAATCTTTGCCATTTGTACCAAAACAAAACAAATTAAAACCTAAATAACCCAATCAATAAATGGGCTAAGGAACTGAACGGGTATTTCACAGAAGAAATATGATCAGTAAACAAATATATTTTAAAAAGTTCAACATCTCTAGAAGTTTAAAAACACAAATTAAAACTACATTGAGAAGTATTTGTTTAGCTCCTTGGCCCATTTATTGATTGGGTTATTTGATTTTATTATTGTTAAGATTTTTTACTTTTTTATGTATCCTAGAGATTAGTGTTCTATCTGATGTGCAAGTGGTAAAAATCTCCCATTCTATAGGCTATCTATTCACCTTCTTGATTGTTTCTTTTGCTGAGAAGAAGCTTTTTTGTTTGAATCCATCCCATTTATTAATTCTTGATTTTAATTTTTGCTCTATAGGAATCTTATAAAGAAAGTTGGGGCCTAATCCAACATGATGGATATTTGGGCCTACTTTTCCTTTTGTTAGGTGCAGGGTCTCTGATTTAATTTCTAGGTCCTTGATGTACTTTGAGCTTAGTTTTGTTCATGGTGAGAGATAGGGGCTTAATTTCATTTTGTTTCATATGAATTTCCAGTTTTCCCAGCACCATTTGTTGAAGAGACTAACTTTTATTCAATATGTTTTCAGTGCCTTTGTCTAAAATAAGATAACTGTAATTATGTAGGTTTGTCTCTGTGTCCTCTATTCTGTACCACTGGTCTACAAATCTATTTTGGTTCCAATACCATGTCATTTTTATTACTATTTCACTGTAGTATAGTTTAAGGTCTGGTATAGTGATGCCACCTGCTTCACTCTTCTTGTAAAGAATGGCTTTAGCTATTATGGGTCTCTTATTTTTCCAGATCTCCAAAGATGATATACAATCAATCAACAAATATATGAAAAAAAGTGTTCAATATCTCTAGCAATTAGAGAAATACATATCAAAATCACTCTAATATTTCATCTTACTCCAGTAAGAATGGCAGCTATTAAAAATACAAACAACAAATAAGTGTTGGAGAGGATGTGGGGGGAAAGGCACATTCATACATTGCTGGTGGGACTGCAAATTGGTGCAGCCAATATGGAAAGCAGTACAGCGATTCCTTAGAAAACTGCACAATTACAACCACAAAAGTAGATATTAGAAAAATTTCCAAAATATTTCTTAAAATTTAGGTGTATTGGTGGGTCTGAAATTGGTATAGCAAAATTTTATTAGAGATTCCTTAGGATTATTATATTATCTTTTTCTCTGTTTCCTGTATGTGTTAGTGTACCAGTTTCCATGTGTGTAATTGAATGTAAATTTTATTAAGGGAAAAATTAGCTTAAGTAACCAAACTAAAATTTATTCTGAATAAAGAAAACAAACAAACAAACAAAAAAACTAGTAACATGAAAGATAATCTTCCTAGTCTAAGATATTTTTAAGTAATGGACAGGGAATTAATATTGTGTATACATGTAGGTATACGTATGTATAGAAATTTTAGTATGTAAATTTGTGTATAGAAATTTCTGTGTGAATCTACTTATAACTTCAAATACTCAACCATATTGGAGATATTGTTGATATATATTAATTTATTGACTTATTTTGTTAAAATTATTTTGAAGTAAGAGCATCATTTTGATCTGATTATGTATAGATCTTTATTAGAAATTTATTCCATTATTTTTGCTTAGATTTTAACCAATATTTTTACATAATCAATAGTCCAGTTAATCACCATGATTGGATTTAAATAAACCAACTGTTCATTTCTATAAAGCCTTATATAGACACTCTAGAAAACAAATTAAAGATTAGGTAGTCAAGGATATCAGAGAACAATTATTGCTTTTCCTCTATTAATACTTTAATTTAATGATAGAATGTTGATAATAGGCACTGGGTATGGACAAAGTAAATAAAACAGAAATATTCTTGATGAAAAAATAGAAACATATCATTTACCTCTTATTTCACATAGACTGATTATAGTTCATGAAAAATAAATTATGAATCCACAAACATATAGATAGTTAAAAACAGAACTAGGGATAAAGTCAGTTCTTTGCCTTTATATCTCATGTACTACTTCAATTTTATTAATTCTGTACTTCAGTCTTTCAAATCTCTTGTGTCATAATCCCAAAGATCGAAATTCAAAATTTATGATACATGTTTGTACTCTTTAGGCTTTTTTGGTGCCAAAAATAAATATTGGTTTTGTTCCTGCTTAAAACATCCTGAAATATGTCCTACTCATAAAAATTAAGTGCACGTTTACTTTGGAGTTATTTTAACAAATGCAAGTGTGTATTTAAAAACATTTATTTTAAAACTCATATGTTTTCATTCAAATCATTAATTAAAAATTATCATTTCTGTAGTTCCTATTTTCCTGAAACTTCAAGCCACAGTTTTTTCAATTTTCATGATAGTCAAAAGTTCTCATTTTTACTTCCTATTGGAAATCTTGTTTTATGATATAAAAATATTTTACAAGTATTAATTTTAAAATTATAGGCTAATCAGGGACTGGATTTGTGGCTCAGTAGTAGGGCATTGTACCACATATAAATAAATAAATAAAGGTTCACCAACATCTAAAAAATAGTTTTAAAAAATTGTAGGCTAATCAAAGGACTACTTTATTGTACATATTTAGTAAATATCTATTAAAATATCTTTTATGTAGAAAAATATTTATCATGATAAAAACTGTTTATGAGAATATAACAAAGTTAAATACATCTGAGATGTAATGGAAATTCCATTATATCTCAAACAATATAAGCATGCATTGCTGCTATCATTCAACTATTTGCAGGGACTTTAGCTAATGTATAATACAGAAGAAAATATGAGAGTTAACTATAAGGAAAGAGAGGAAAAATATTAATTATTTGCAAGTGATATGATAACCTCAAAATTCCAATAAATTCAATGAACAAAGGATTAAAATTAATAGAAGAATCCATCAAAGTACATAGATTCAAGCTCAATGTACTCATGAATACTCTTACTTCATAACAACAATAGCCAGCTAAAAATAATAGAAAAATAATCTCACCTAAAATAGCAATATTAAAACACTTCTAGGGGCTGGGGTTGTGGCTCAGTGGTAGAATTCTCACCTAGCACGTGTGAGGCACTGCATCGGATCCTCATCACCACATAAAAATAAATAAATAAATGTAATGTGTCCAACCACAACTAAAAAAAAATTTAAAAACCCAAAACACATCTAATGAGAAATCCACAAAAAAACAGTTACTAAACCAGGAGTAGTACTGGAAAACTATTATTTATCTGTAATAACAACATAGACTAACTGCCAAAAAATGATGGATACTTGTTCCAAAAATATTGCTTTAAAATGCAAATTTCTAAATTAAATCATATTTTCCCTTTGACTTTATTTATTTTTTATTTTTTTAAAGAGAGAGAGAGAGAGAGAGAGAGAGAGAGAGAGACAGAGAGACAGAGAGACAGAGAGAGAGAGAGAGAATTTTTTAATATTTATTCTTTAGTTTTTGGTGGACACAACATCTTTTTTTGTATGTGGTGCTGAGGATGGACCCCAGCCGCATGCCAGGCACGCACGCGCGCTATGGCTTGAGCCACATCGCAGCCCCTCCCTTTGACTTTAGGTGAAATATGTGATGAAGTTTCTGTATTAAAATATTCTTTTCCAGCATATTTTCTATTAAAATATTTCTCCCAATTAAAAAAAAAACCCTGAAAATGAAAATTGCAATGTTCCTTATTAGTCTTGGACCATCCCAAGGTTTATTTACAAGGAGTGATTACAGCACAATCTATGTATGTTAGGTATGCATACAAATGACCTGTTTGTGTCTATATATGTATGTGTGCATATCACAATCCTGTATGTATTTCAACCAAACAGAGAAAACTCGTATCAATATTAACTCATTATATCAGATGTGTCACCTATATTTACTTAACTTAAACAGGAGCTAGGCATTCAATACATAGTGAATATTTGATCAGTGCAACATTTCGTCAATAACAATGACCTTGACATTGAAGGCCAAGCAGGAAAGATGTTGTACCACCTTTAGAGCATTCCTAACTGGCCAGTTTCTTTTGGATCTTTCTGAGGATGCATGTGAATAGAGGTAATTTATAGCCTCTGAATAAGTCACAGTTGACAGTCATGGTCAATCTGAATGTTACTATAGAGGCTTTTATTCACTACTTTATTTATCCAATCTAAACGTAAGTACTACCTTCAATATTTTGGTGCATTGATGAAGTTGTGAGTAATACAGTCCAATGTAAAACTGAAAAAATGCAGTTTATTTGTATGTGGTATTGAAATGTAGTAAGACTTTTTGTTGTAATTTTATTGCTTCTTTGTTGATTTGCTTAAGTGTGGACTTTTGTTTCTTCAGAATCATACAGTACAAACGACAGAAACATAAATCTTCGTGTAGAACCTTTTGATTTTATAGAACACAATTTAAAGATTAAAAAAAGAAACATGATATCAGGTGGACCTCTCTCTCTCTCTCTCTCTCTTTTTCTCTCTCTCTCTCTCACACACACACACAAACACACAAACACACACACACTACATATCTGGATAGCTGTTCCCAATGCAAAACTTGTTTCCATATTTCTAGTCTATTGCAATGGTAAATAATTTCTAATTTTTTTAAACCAAAATAAGTCTTGGACAATCAACATCATCATTTAATATCCTGATGTTGAGGGCCACAGCCTAGTCAGAATGAAACCTGGCATTTCGCCAGAGGGAATGGTTGAAAGGTGCCGCTAGAGAGCCATTGAATGATGATGGTTAGTTAAGCTGTGTATTCAGTTGTATATTAGACCTTTGTTGTCCGACAATAGGGCATCTCTTGCTGCCTCAGGCACCGGGCTACTTTGGAGTTGAGTTCTCCTGGGGTTCGGAGAGAGTTGGGGCGGAGCCCGGTGGAGAGCTGGAAGAGTAAGTGTGGAGTGTGCGTGGAGTACTGGTGGAGTTTGGGCAATAAAGCTTCCTGTTTGATATACAAGTGCTTTGTGGCTGCTGGATGATTTGTGCCCAGCCAGATTTCAGCATCCTGACTTTACATTTTTTGGAAAAAAGTTCACTCATAAGTGCTTTTTTTGCTAGAGAATGATAGACTTGAAAAAGAAAGAAAACTAAATGAAAAACAGTCTAACATTTTCCATCATTCTTTTTTTGCCATTATTAATAGCACCAGTAACTAAGCATACGTGATTCCTAAAATCATTTTGCATATATTCTTTTATTCTAATTTTCAATTAAGGTGAAAATATTCCATTTAAGACAAACTTGAAATACTTGAAAGACACAGCCTTTTAAATAATTGGGTTTATTAAAAATCTAATTATTTAATAAACTCCCAATGAGTTATATAATTCTATAAATAACTTGATTATGAAATTATTTTAAAATTAAATCTCAAACCGATGAATAACATCAGAAATTCACAGGTAGTATTTAAGTATAATATTCATTTTTATTTACTATAAATTGATTAAGTGTTATGGCCTATTCATTTAAATTGAGGCATCACTTAGGAATTGAACGGTATAAATATTCAACATTTTAAATTTTCTGAAAAGTAAGAAAAAGTTGTACAGAATATTTGAGAACATACTAATAACAAAATATTTAGTATACTTTTATTGTCTGATTTAAATTCCATATGTATTTAGAAGCACATACTGTGGTTTACTTTAATCTTGTACTATTAAATAAGGCTTTTCAATTTTCTTATATATCTGCAATGTTAATTGAAGAAAAGAAATTTTAAAATGTTTGTTTTTTACCTTCCAAAGCAAAGCTAATTTAACTCTGAATCATGGAGAATACATATAATATTTCTATCAAACTTCAATAAGCTTTTGGTGGAAATTTAATTATATTAAATCTTTTAAACTAATAACTTAAATTATTTTAGTTGCCTTGATTTAAACTAATTCCCTCTAAATTGGGATATATGCTTTCTGAATTTAATCTCCAATGATTCAAAGCAATAAAAAAACGATTTTTAAAAACTCTTAAGTGTGATAGCAAACAGAGCAGATTTTAGAAATAGCCAATATTATGTACTAAATGTCATAGACAAAGTCACATATTAGATGACATAAGACTTACCATCAAACTTGTATAATTTGAAACATCCAAGAATTTAGATCATAGAACAAGATAAAGCTATACATTTAAGTCATAAGTTAGGACATAAGCAAAGAATGAATAACAGTATAATCCTTCAGTGGGCTCTTTTATTCTAGTTGGCCTTTTAAAGAAATCAATGAGGTGCCTTCAGGATAAAGGGAATTATACTGAGGTGGACTATTTTATTAATATTTTAGAATGGAGTAAACTTTTTTTTTAAAATAGTCAATTATCTGAAGATAAGTACAGGAGTTCCACCTTGACAAGCAGAATGTCTTAAAGTAAATACTGGGGGTGTAGTAAAACTCATTAGAAAATGCATGGAAAAAAATTTCCTGTTTCACTTGACAGCTCACTCTAACACATTAGCAACTTCCTCCTGGGTGTTGGAATTAATTCTGCCACAAATATATTTAGTATGTTTCATGTCCTCTCCCCAGTAGGTCCCATGCCTCATTCCTCAAGATATTGCTGCTTTTCTGCATCTCATGCTGTGTTGAGAACTGACAAGATATTGAAGGAAAGCCAATTACTTTGGATAGTAAACATAATCTGTTCAATTGTTTTTGGTACAGTTGCTTCTTTTCCCCAAGAAATTTTTCAGAGAGTTTTTTGCCTTTGTTAACCTTGCTCTAGGAAGCAAATTTGTATCAACTGTTATGCATTCTGTTGCCAGTATGAAATGCAGTAGGACTAATATTGCTGTTGTCACTCATGTTCCAAAGAGTACTTATTTCATACAAATAAGAATTATATTTTTAAAATGTTTTTTAATGGACAATATTGGGAAAAATTTTTTTCAAATGTGTGAATTACATGATTTTCACATAGACATTCTTGTTTACAATTTTGGTCAAGAATGTTCCAGGGTTCTATTTTCCCTTCTGTGGTTATGTAATTTTTTCTTGATAGGATTTTTTACTTATGCTTAATGAAGACAAAATGGAATCTTATGTATACAAAATAACAAAGTCGGCTTTCAGATGTTTTATCCTGAACTATAATTTGTAGGGGCTAAAGAGACTTATTTAGTTGGTGATCATGCCATTTTTTCTTAATATTCCCTCCTTTTTGTCTATTTTTTTAATAAAGAGAAAGATATCTGCTTTTTTTTGAGAATGCCTTTCTTTCCATTTCAAAAACTTTGGAGAAATAATAATTTTAGGGAGTATTTAGACAATGACTGTGATATATTCGATTACTTGTTGCTTATACTAGACCACATTGAAACAGCTTTATCATTTCTCTCTGCTGGATGATTGGATAATAGATTGCTGCTTTCCTAGCAAGATGGAATACAAGTTCCACTCTTTTAATTGGAAGATTATCTTTCAGGGCTGCAGTTATGGCTCAGTGTTAGAGCACTTACAGAACATGTGTGAGGCACTGGGTTTGATTCTCAGCACAACATATAAATAAATTAATAAAATAAAGGTCCATCAATATCTAAAAAAGTATTTTTTAAAAAAGATTGTCTTTTAAAAATTTGACAGGATGTGTACAGAACATTTTCTTGTTGCCAGTGTGCCTCCCGTGTTGCACATTATTAACCAAATGCATTTTCAGCAGTGTACTCTTCTGTCCACAGTATCTTATCAAAGACATATGGAACACATTAAAAAGGATATTTGGAAATTATCCTTATCACTACAGAAAACAAGCGTTTTAATTAAATTGCATCAGACAACACGGGTTGCCAAATTCCTTTTTTTATACACAATACTAAATTTTTCATTGCTTCATGAATTAGTAAACTTTTATTTATCATAAAAATAAACAGGACAATGCAAGTTCTAATTTCAAGAAACTTTCTCTGATATTATCTTCATATGATTAGTGTATAATTCAGGTATTTTAAATTTATTTGATAAAGATCTATTGAACAGAATCAAGTTGACGCCATGTTAAAATTTCAAAAAATACTATAATGCTAGCATACAATGAGTTATTCTGTTTCATTTTAAAATCTATTTAGTTGATATTTTATTTTCAACTTAAAATTACTTTAATTGGATCTTGATAATCAAGGTCTAACTCCTATTAATTAACTGTTTCTCTCTTTTGTAATCGTTTTTCTTTCTGGTGCCTAGATTTCTCATGTATAAAATAAATATATTAAATAGAATATCTTAAATGCACCTTCATACTATAAACTTTGATATATAACTGAGATTATAAACTGTACTAAGCTCATAATTAACATTTATTCTCTTTGCTCTCTCAAAGATGATTTCAAAGTTTTTGAAGATTTATACAAGACTCTTTCTTTTATAGTCTCTGCAGAATCCAAAATTACTAAATGCTGATTGACTTAAAAATTAATTTTGTATATATAAAATTATACACTAATATTAGTTGTTGATAGACCCTTTTATTAATTTATATATATTCAGTGCTGAGAATTGAATCCAGTGCCTCACATATACCAGGCAAATGCTTTACCATTGAGCAACATTCCCAGCCCTAAAAGTTGATTTTGAAGCTGTTCTGTCACTCATCCCTTCATACAGCAGATATGTATAATAAATTCTGGCCATCTTCATAAGAAGATTTTTTGCAGAGAAATCAACTTTAGTTGTGTGTTCTACAGAATGGGACCCAGAACTTTGCCCCCCCCACACACAGATATACATACATACATACACATCCCCCCACAATTTATATATCATCCTTTTACTGAAACTATAGCAACACTTTTTTAGTACCCATTTCAGTGCCATGCAGTGTTCTGGGGGTAAGTAAATAAGCATTGAAAGGTCAGCCATGTTTTACTCTCTTTGAGATTTCTTGGAAGTATGTATACATGGATGAGGGTGGGAGTGGGACTAGACACTCAACAAGTAATTGAGCAACTAAGCAGGAAAATGCAACAATGAAGGGGGGAACAACTTAAGAGACAGGGTAATTGTCAGAATACTTTGCATATGGTAGTCTGTGTAGTAAACTCTGAAAATGTGGTCTTGATCACACTTATCGAAAACTGGAAATGTCACTGCTCCTGAAACATAGATGGTACAGTTATCAAGAAATGACCATGTCAAAAACATTTTGGCTTTCTATTGCTGATGAGTTGCAGAAGTTCCTTCCCAGTCTGACTAACCATTAGAAATCATAGGTGGGTCAGAACCACAGGTAGGGATGATGGAACCATGGACTATGTACTTTTAAAAATTTCAGAAAATGACTTGATAGACAATCATATTTGGACATCCCATCAGTTGTTGAATGATGTTTGACTTTATAACATGGCACTACCTGTCTTCCTACTCTGCTGTGTACAGGAATCCTACATGTGCTCCTGCACAAAAACACACACTAGTAATGCAAACATGTACTACCCACATATCTCCACAGGCAGTAGAATGCTCTTTTGACTGTCTGTCATCTCAGCAAAAATATTTTTCTCATTTTTCTTTTCTTCCCCTGTTGTTCACTCTCCCTTCTACTACCTCACTATTACCCTGGTTGAATCTCATTGTCTGTCCCAAGTCCAGATATCTTTAATCCTCTTGTCATGTCTTACATAGTGGCACAGGAGTTCAAATTCCTTCATGCTCCTGTAGCATTATTGGTATGTTTTAATTGCAATATTTATCTTCTATTATTTAAATTTTGCCTTTGTTTAAAATAAGATTTAGTAACTCTAATTGAACAGTCAAGTTAATGAAATTAGAGAACATAGAAGTGGATCACAGATATTTTGGCCGGGTAAGCATTGAGAATACCAAACTCAAAGATTAAAAATAATTAAAATAAGTTCTAGAACAACATGATTATTTATTATACTCACTTTAACTTATGTTAGACCTCAGTCATAACTACATTTAATTTTTTTCTAAATTGTTTTCACCCATCAGTTTTATTAATGGCTCTGAGTAAACAACAATAGAACTACTAAAAAATGTTCTAAAAAGGAAAATGGTGAATATAAATATGATGTATTTGTTGATTTCTTTTTAATTCACTTTTTCATATCATCTTTTTTATTAATTGAACAGAGTGTCTCCTTGATATTTTATTTAAATCTAAGAAGCTTCATGGGATCCCTAAAGTCACTCTTCACCCTACATTAAATTGCAGAATATTGTTCTCTACTATAATAGTAGCTACTTTCTATTATTTATCTTCAAGGTAACAGCCTTATAATTTACACAGTCCTATCACTAAAATTTTGCTGCAATAGTTCATCATAAAGTTGTTGCAGTGCCTTCAGAAATCCAACCTCTCAAAAAGTTCAATGTTACAGCTAGGTTTTTATCACAACCCAGTTAAGCTGAATTGCCTATATTGGTTTATTTTTTATTAAAGCTATTGATACAGTTTTTAAGGTAAGTAAGCAAATACTCTGGAAATTTTCTTAATGAGTTTTACCTAGTGATATATTTTTGTATAATATGTCATTCTTCCTATGACATCAAATACTTGTCTCTTCTGTGTCATATTGTCTCTCATTTCCTTGAGATATTGCAGTACTATAGGAAAATATTATTTCTTTTTCATAGGTTTTCATTAGTACTATTTGCATATTTATGATGAAATATTAATCATTTTATATAATTAGTATGTAAGAAAGCTCAAGAACCATTTTTTAGATGCTGTTTACATCTTTTAATTAGAATGCAAGGTTACATATATTGTTAAATTTTGTTCTCTGATGGCATTTATGTAGTTGAATTTTCTCCTAAGAACAGTGTACACCTGAATTTTTACTGTAGTAATTTTTAAAAGTATTTTCTTTAGTTGTAGATGAACACAATACCTTTATTTTGTTTTATTTTTATGTGGTGCTAGGGATCAAACCCAATGCCTCATGCATGCTAGGCAAGCACTCTACCACTGAGCCACAACCCCAGCCCACTGTAATAAATATTTTTTTAAAAGTGCCACAGATTTTAGGAAAGTGAAAAGTTTTATTGGTGTTAACTGAAACTGTATAGAATTAATGTATATCTAATTTAATGTGTGAATGTGTATGTATTTGTTAGTGTTCTGAGAGAGATGTGTTCTAAAGTCACACTTTCTAAGCATTGGCTTTGATTTTAATGTGAATTATTAGAATCCTACTTCAGTTTTATTTTGCCAGCTTTGATAGGAACTTTTATTTCATGTCTTCTTGGAAGTTTGTAGAATACATTCATAAGTCTCTGCTTTCATTAAGAACATGTAACGAGAAAGAGTCCCTGAATGGTTTTCTCAGAGAAATGGGAATAGTGTGAAATCTTGCAGCAGGAGGGACCATTTTAGTTTTTTAGGAAGCTATTGTTACCTCTACAGAAGCAACATTACTACCCAATCACCAGAGAATCTTTCTTTTGTTTTCCTTCTGCAAATCTGTCAATCGATTTCCTTTTGAATTTTCTATCATTTTCAGATGTTTGTATCAATAGATTATTTTTTATCTAAGGAAACCATCTTCTGCCCTGTGGACTGCATTATTCTCCATTGCCTTTTATTTTTAAATACTTATTTACATGATTACTTTCTCAAAAAAATTAGTTACTATAATTTTCATTAAATTTAGAAGTAAATAAGGTACACGTGAGCCATCTCTGGGCATAAGGCAATGTAATATTCATGGTCAGGGACTATTTATTTAGTCATGTTTACAACCAAATACTTTCTTGAGGATTATGTGTATTCCTTTTCTTTTCATTTTTCATTTTTCTTTCCTTTTACTTTTTTTCTGAGGAGTGGAATTGGAAATAGGAGAATTAATTCAGAATGGTATATTCCGAAAGTAAATCACTGAAGCTCAAGGAAAAAGGTCATTTTATTTGCTTTTAAAAATAAATTTTTAATTAGATTTTAAAGAATTGTCTTTATGGCTAGATATTGAGGTGTGTGTGTGGGTGTGTGTGTGTGTGTGTGTGTGTGTGTGTGTGTATTGTTGTTTGAACCTGGGGAACTTAACCACTGAGCCACACCCCATCCCTATTTTGTATTCTATTTAGAAACAGGGTCTCACTTAATTGCTTTGTGCCTCACTGTTGCTGAGGCTGGCTTTGAACTCACCATATTCCTGCCTCAACTTCCCAAAAAGGGATTACCGTCTTGTGCCACTGTTCCCAATTCAATTAAAATCTTGTTTTAAATTTCAGTTTAACTGGTGAAATTTTAGTAAAATATGTTCTTACACATTAACTGAAATAAGTCTACTTATACACTGACTACCTCTCTAAACTAAAAAATAGGTTAATATTTATTAACCTGTCCATGAATCCCAACTTTCATCTATCTATCCTGTCTCCACCCAAGGGTCAGGAAATGCACACTATTGAAGTTGGAGGAACTGGGAGAGGACCACAAAAATGGTATCCTCCAGAACACAAACCTGGGACTTTATAAGGTATAGGAACTGTCCACGTCACTTGGAGGGTTCCATATGTTGGGTTAGACCTGGAGGCTGAATTTTAACAGGGAAAGAAAAGTAAGAATTCAGAACTCTAAGGAAATAAAATATAATTCCAGTGGAACATTTAGTGAAAAAAACAAATGGAAAATAATATTCCTCAAATGTTTCTAATGAACTGAATAATCTCTTCATCATATTTGTAATCTCTTGTACACACATCCTGATATAATGGTTCAAGAACCATTTGTTCAATAATCTCATTTTATAATTACAAGTATTTAAAATGTTTGGCCAACACCTATAAGATACAGGATACATACTTCAAATAAGTGGTGTTTTTTGTTGTTTGTTTTTTAGTTTCTTTGGTAAGCTGGACTTATTTTTTTGTAACCAGCATTTGTTGAAAGATCTCTTAATATTGAGACAGACATTAACTTAGAATACCATATCATTTTATGAAGATTGTTCGATGGTAATGAATTAGTCATTTTCATGTAAGCTGGACTCAAGCCAGTGATTTGGAGTAATAGAATCTTTGTCTCATCAATCTCATGAACAATTTAGTCCTCATTCCAAGAGCAGTTTTAAGTCTCTTTCTAAATGTGCATTCTGCATTCTATTTTTATATTATGCCAATCAAATATGCTCTCAAAGAAAAGCTGAGTGAATGGTGTAATTATGGCCGTTGATGTCTTTCCCCTCTATTTCAGGACCAGTGCTTCTAAATTACTGTGGACAAAACTTGAAAATTCCCTGGGGTGGGTGAGAATAATGGAAGAGGGGAAAAAAAGAGATCTGATACTCTAGATTTAGAGTTCAGTATTTTAGATTTAATCCTTATTCCCTTGACTACATATATGGAATCATTGTGTTATTTATTTGTTACTTACCTACAATTTTAGGACAATGTATTTTTTGTGCTAAAAAAAATTTGTTTGTGCTAAAAGCCTAAGTTTTTTGTAAAAAATCTCACACACTTTTGCAGAATATACATCATGTAATTATAAAAAACAATACATTAAATAACAATAATCAACATGAAATTTTTGTGCAAGAGATAAAACAACCTTTTAAGCATGAGTTAAATATGAGGTGTTTTCTCTTTTTGCTGTTTTAAGCTTTCTACTAAGCATAAAATGTTTCCTTTGGTAATAATTTTTTATGAAAGAACTAGAAAATAAATCCTGAATTAAAATGTTTAGTTGTCATAGCTATTTACAATTTTCACTCTATATGTTTCATCTACAGATAGGAGCTATACCAAGGAAATAGATATCAATGATACTTCCATAAAATACTCCTCTGTAAAAGCCAGGAAGTAAAACTGTACATGAGTGTGTGACCTATGTACCATTTTTCTTAATGATCAGACATGACACAATCATTAGCACTATTTTACGTTTTTGACTGTGAGCACGTCTGAATCAGTTGATGTGATTCTCCTGAATCTGATGATGGCTGCTGTAACCTGAGCTGTGGGTTGCTATTTCTTCCCAGATGTTTGGTTTAATCATCTGTATTTTCTCCCAAATTTAACAGTTTCATATTTTTTTGATAACAGTGTTCTCATACCTTCACATTCCAGTGTTTTCCCTTTAAACTTCTCAAAATTATTGTATTTCCATTTTTGCAATAATCATTTTTTTCTAAAAGTATTTTACAGACATAAATGTTCACAAAATATTAAATAGTGACATTTTAACTATCTTTTAAATTATGCATCCTATATTATTTCATCACCTGGTACTCTTTTCCTTCCTCTCCCCACTAAACAATGCCATTTATTTAGAAATGTGGTGATTATGTGATCTAAAATCATTGATTTTTCAACATAAGCTGAAAAGCTTGAATGTGAAATGTAAACAAACTAGAAAAATCAGTGTGAAATTCTCTTGGATTCATTCAAGACATCTTCCAAAATGTGTAGCATGGCTGTAATTCAAATCACATTGTTCTCATGGAAATATTAAATTCAATTCCTCTAGGTGGTCTAGGACTTTCCTTTAAACATCATTAAATGGAAAAAATAGTTTTATTTCTTATCTTCTAAAGACTGTACCATAAGAAAAAGCAAAGTTTAGATTACTATTTTAAGAGTGACAGTTTTCAAATAAAAAGTTACTTCTATGCCATCACAAAATAAATAAATACATAAAAGATCTTTATTTTTTTCTCATTCTATTTTGAGCTATAAAATGAAGCAATGTTAAGGGGGAAAAATACAGGAAGTATACCATTCCCTCTTATTGATATTAAATGCCAAAGATATATATTCCCAAGGTGTTGTTTATTAACAAAAATATAATTTAATTCATAAAGTTTTTAAAAAGTTTATAAATCACAGCATGAGATGTGGTTTTAAAAACAGATTGTATTAGATTGTTCTCAGATTCCTAGATGGAATGAGCATGCACCTGACTTAATATAAAAATCTTACTTACTAATTAACACTTTCATAGTTTTTTCATTATCAGTTTTCAGGAGAAAAAGTTTTTGTTTTAGGATGCCTTCTACAGTTTGTGATAGCATCATAGCATGATAATTACATGGGTTGGAGTCATAGTATATTGGGGTCTAATCTTCACCCTTCTGTTTAACAAGTTACTTAAGATCTCTGTGTCTCAGTGATGAGTGTAAATAGAGACAATGTTAGTATCATCCTCATTAAGTTTTTGTTTTTAAAAAATATTTTAAGGCACTTAAAATATATTGTAGAGTCAGTAGCATAAACTCCCTAAAAGAAATGTCATATAATTATCATTTACAAAATACTTTTTAAAAGCTTTTGGTAATGAAAGTTATTCATTATGTATTAATATAATAACTTATTTAACCATAATTTTGTTTACATCCACTGGCTATCTCCTACACTGTGTCCATTGGAAAAAGAAAAAAAAACTGTCACAGAAAAATGGAGAGGGATCTAGGAAAGCAAAATTCTGTCCTCAGCTCTGTCACTAACCTAAGATAAACAAAGTCACATATTCAGGTTTGAAATATTTTGAACTCTGTATTATGAAGAAGATGGAATGAACATCAATGACTTTCCTCCATTTTTACAATTCCCTCTTTGAGCAAGTCTTCTCTAAACAGCAACAAAAAACTTACAAAAAACTTTGAAAAAATCCATCCACTGGGATCAAAATGCAATTTGGCATAGCTCAGTAAACAATATGATGCTACACAAATTTGCAAGGTTCTGCACTCCAGTGAGCACCATAAAAGCAGAGCACATGATGGGGAAACAATGAACAAATAAATGAGAGGAAATTGGCATAGCCAATATTTGAGATAATAAATAGAGAACTTAGGTGGTAAAGAGCTCCTGTACTGAGAGAGATGGTGGTGAAATATTTTATAGTAGTTCTAATTTACTGACCAGGCTTAAGCAGTTTTTTTAATATTATAAGAGGTTATAAAATAATTTGAACAAGTAGAAATATAGCAAGCCTTGGAATGATATAACCTGCTATATTTGATTTTCTTCTTTAAATAATTGACATCTATATGTCATGGAAAATATGAAAATAGTTATCTGAAATTAGGGTGCTTTTAACTGGGAGGGGAACATTTTAAGTGGCAATATAACACATATAGTGAAAAATTTTTAAATGAACATACAGTTTTTTTCAGGATGGCAGAGATAGGAGAGACTATGCAAACACAACACATCCAGTAAAGCCTCACTTGAGAGATGTTGAAAGGGCATTTTATCTTGTATCTGTTAACTTTCTATTCCCACTTTCTTTGATTCTTAATGTTGTTTTACTATTTCTCATATTTAATACTAAATATAACAATGTTATAATTGTGTGCATTATATGTCTTTAATTGTCATTTGTATTCATATTACAAACTATATATTGGAAACTAATAATAAGTGATATCTCTGATCTTTTGTTAAACAGAGGGTGATAGTTCTTTTCTTGAAGGGATAAAAACATTGATTGATTAATCAAAGTGCTTTAACAGTGCTTTTTATTATAAAGCTAATCAATTATTAGGTAACTTTAAAAAGTATTTTAGGGAAGCATGATTATCTGGTTGAAGGTGACTTTATGATACGGTAAAAGTACTAAATATTCCATACAGTTCATACTTCAAATTTTAAATTTTGATCTTTTCTTTGAGTAGTGATTTGTGGTACACAATATTCTTTTTAAAAAATATTCAATTGATTCTATTTTGCAAATACATGACAGTGGAATGCATTACAATTCTTATTACACTTACAGAGCACAATTTTTCATATCTCTGTATATAAAGTATGTTCACACCAATTCATGTCTTCATACATGTACTTTGGATAATGATGTCTATCACATATTCTTTGGAGGTGCTGAGTAATAACAGTGAGCAGCAGCTGAAAGTAGCACCAGACCAACCACACAATCAAAATAATAAATAGCCATTACTTTGCAGTGAAGCATTTTGATGAGTTACAATGTATTGTAGGCTAGGTTATTGAGTGCCATTTAGACTTACTTCTTTTTATTTATGTAAAGTATTTTCAAATTATGATTTTTGAGGGGAAAGGTAACCTCAAGTAATAGAGCATCTGTAGAAAGACTTTCTAATCCATCTTGCCTCTGTAGGAAGACAAGATAAGAACTTATGGAAAAAAAATATTTTCCAGTATATAGGAGTTATTCTCATGGCAACTGTGTATTTGCTGTTGTTATGCTTGCTGTTGTTTTGTTCTGGGTCCTAATTTTGTAAATGAATTCCTTTAAGAAAGCATAATAGTATTCATTATGGAAAAAGTAGAAAGATTATTTGAAGGAAAAACTATCATTACTTAGGCAAGTATGACTTGTAATGAACTTTAAAATATACGTTGAATCAGGAATTTTAAGCTATGGTGGAATTTAATCTTACCAAAAGTAAAAATATTTCTTAGGACAAAATGTTGTATTATAACATAATAGGCTAATTCTGTCAAAATATAACTCAACTATTGAATTAAAATTTATTAAATTCTTGAGAGCTTATTATATACCAGCAGTACTTTTCCACATACCTAATTAGATAATAACAGATATATTTTAAAATGCAGTTTCATATAAAAACACATTAGGATTAACTTTAATTACCACAATAATAGTTGCAATGCTTAACAATGAAGGCAGAATATATTGTTTAATTTGTGTACAAAGAAAAAAAAAATATGACCCCTGACATTATTTAGAAGAAAAAGTCAAGATTCTCTTGCCTTCAGAAAAATATTGAAGTGTTACTGTGTGCCAAGTACTTTTGTGATGTTCACCATACATTACTTCATTTTATCATTACATAAATCATCTGGAACACATTCTATTATTATGCTTTCCAAGTAACTTAACAGAAAATTGAGGTACTTAGAATTCAAACGGAATGTTTATGCAAGTGATGTGGCCAGGTTTTAACTTAAGAAATTTGGTTCTTGCCACTGAGTTATTAACCATCACACTACAAAAAAGAAAAAAAAAAGAAAAGGAAACAAGTAAGAAAAGTTCAATAAAAGTAGATTTTAAATTTACCAACAATTTTATAAGATATTCTTTATGTTTTAATGAAAACATTGCATTCTAAACACCTTAGGAAAACATATATAAGCCTCCTAATATTGCCTCTATTTTTGTATACCAGAGGACATTTCAGAATCAAAGTTCTTTACCTGAGTTTATTCATGGTACCTGGTCAAGGTCAAAAGGGATTAAAATTGATTGGCATGGTTAGTGCTTACTAGTTAAAGTTTGTTTGTAATATTTCTGTATTAGAAAGCATTTCATTTTTCCAGAAACTGTTATTGGGAAGGGTTATTAAGGTTTTTATAGTTACAAATTCTTAAAAGATGGTGCTTTTTGTTTTTCTTATTTGACAAAAATTTTGTCTTTGGAGAATAAAATTGTGTCCAGAGAGCTTATTTTTCTTTTCCCACATAGCCCTACCATGACTGTTAAAATGAAAGACTGAGTTGCTTAGTGTATTTCATCTTACATGTGCAATATTGCCCTTACAATCATGGCTCATTTATTTGGAGATGATGAAGAATATTTTATAAATTTAAGTTACAATATGAATATGTTCATTGATATATTTAACAGGTATATATTAATTATTATTCCTTTTTAGAGTACAATCAGATATCTAATATAAAATGATCAAGCAATTTCATAATATAATTATGAAAAAATATACTTTGTTTAACACTGAAAAATGCTTTTTCCAAACAAAAGTAAATGAGGTTACAGTGGACCCTTCATATTTATATCCATGGGTTCCACACCCAGGTATTCAACCAACCATACATAGAAAATATTTGAAAAACAAATTATGTCTGTCTGAACATGTAGAAATATTTTTCTTGTCACTATACCATAAACAATGCAGCATTACAGTTATTTGCATAACATTTGCATTGAATTAGGTATTATATAAATAAATGGAGATATTTTAAAGTATATATATATATATATATACTATATATATATACATATAATATATATATATATTATATATATATACATATATATATAATTATATGCAAATTTTACTTGATTTTATATATGGGACTTAAGCATTTGGAGATTTTGGTATCCACAGGGAGCCCTGGAACTAATCTCCTGAATATTTACTCAATAAATCATGTAGAGAAGAAATTTTTGTTTAATTGCTATATTTTTGTTTATAAAATACAACTTATCTGATAATAGTAATTTAATATCTAATAAAAGTTAAGAGTAAAAAACATTACATTCAAAATAACATGTTCAGTAAAGCACCACTAAGCTATTTAATATTACATGGTCTGATTCTCACTATTGTATTGAAGTAAAACCTTGGCTTCTTGTTTGACGCACACAAACCCTACCAAGAAAAAAATAAAATTACCTTTACAACTTTTGGATCCATTGACAGTTTTCAATGTTTAATTTTTAATGCAGATTTATGTGCATTAAATTTTATATGGAATATGTATGAAAATATCATTCAAAATAACATTGTCAGTGATCTTAGAGGGAGAAAGCCACTTAGCAAGGGATAAATGCCCAGTAGCTATCCTCTAAGCATTTTTAGCTCTTTACATCACTGTATTTCTTTAAATGATCCTATTTTAAAAAGTTGCCTTGCAGGAAGGGAAAGAGTAGAAAATCCATATTTAGTAGTTAACCCATAATATTTTCTTTGTGTTTTTTGGATATCTCAGAAAATAAATCTTATTGAACTACACAGCATTAATACAAATAAATTACTCCTTCTACACCTAGGAGGCTGTGATTGTGATTTAAGATCATCCCATAGATTTTCAGAGCTAAGAACAAAGGAAAGATGTTCAATTTTAGGTTAACATGGCATCATAAAGAATAAATTTGTATATAGTTATATATAATACCATGGTGAAGACACTTTAGTACCATTACATCATCAATGTAAAGTTTTACAGCAATGAATCATTTAAACACAAAGCATTCATATGCAGATATCTTATCTGCAGAAAGCCCAGAAACTGTCTTCTGATTTACATTCATACCTTTAATTCACAAGAGTAAATAGATGTTCCCTGAAATGCCCCATTCTTTCTTTCTTTCTTTCTTAAAATGAGCCTTCTGCTATCTATCAGGGGAAGTTACAGCCATTTTTCCCCCTTGGGCATGTTGAAGTGTATGCAGGTCATAACCTAATGTAACCCCATGTTTTTCTTTCCTGTCCAAAGAATTTCTTTCATTTTCACTTTTGCCATAGGGCTTTAAAAATAAACTTACTATAGTCTGCACTTCTAGAGTGTCTAACATAACACAGAAATGGTAACAATGTATTTTGGCATTATCACTGTTATAAACACCTATATAAAAGGAGAATGTTTTAAGTGTTCTGATTTTACCACAATAGATTTCTGTTTAATGGTTATATTGTGTTACTAATCTGAGAAAGTGCAGTGATTGTGAATAGGCTTAGTTTAAATTTGATTTTTAGGTATAATTTAATTTTTATAATCCAAAATAAAAAAAAATTGCTATTAATGATAATTAATCTTTTGTTAATCTGTTACCATAAAATTACAGAAGTTTATATTAAAACATCCATAATTTAATAAACTAAAGCAATTTAAATGAATACATAATACTATTTTATATGCATCAGACATTCACATAGAAAGGCTAAGGTGTTTCCTGGATTGCCCCTCCTTGTCACAGATAAGTCTTATGTTTACATAAGATTTTACTTGTGGTCTTATGATGTTTACATGGTCATATAGACACAATCTATACTGAGAAAGAAATATTTCTTAATTCTATTATTTGCCTAATGATCGCTTAAAATATAAAAACCTGTAGTATATATTTTTGTTTCTAGGGTTATTAAAAAGAGACACTGTACACATCCATCTTTGTAGTTAAAAATAAGGTTACAAATATAAAGATGAAAAATTAAAGGAATATAGTGCTACTTAAAAATATACATGTAAAAAATATCTAAAGACAATGCTGATTTCAATATGATTGTTCTTCCCAGGGTACCTAATTTCAATTTCAGCAGTTCCTTTTCCTTTCATTTTTTAAATTTTGGGTCCAAAATGCAACATCAACTTGGCAAACAATAGACCATCATATTTAACAAAAGTGTCTATGAATTTTATCCATATCTGCCATATAAAGGATTAGTGTTTCAAATAGTAGTCTTTCAGCAAATGTAAAAACCATGAAATAGAATGACCATATTACTATCATGCAAGCCATTCAGACTTTGCACCTGGGAAGGAAGCGTGATGAAGAGTGTACATATCTCTTGTTTCTACTCTTCACTGAAAAATAATTGAGAAGCAAAATACAAAATTTTAGAGGTAATTGTAAATACTGAAGAAAAGAAAATGTTTAACATTCCAAAAAAATCATAATACTATTTTTTGTCAAATCTTGGATGGGCTTTGTAGATGCTTGAAAATGGAATGTGAAATCAAGTACATCAATTAACTTCCTCAATGCCCTTACTCATGCCTTGATGTGTCCTAGAGCTGTTCAAACCAATTATGACAGTCTTATACAAAGACAGGAAGTTAGCTTCCTTTAGAAATTTCATTACTTGCCTCTTAACTCCTATTTCGTGTGAGCATTTCTCTGTGAAGTCACTTTAGCAGACCATTGATTCATGCTTGTTCAACATCCTAGCAAATACATCTTTTTTGTTTAGCTGAGCTTTCAGAGTTAAGAGCTAAAAGAGGAGTAGAATTCAATAAAAGTTGAATAATATCTCATGCCAGATAATTGTGAGGACATCACATAAATTTTCATACCCATCTGTGAAATTATACATCATATAATCAAAGAGATTAACAACAAAGTTCAGTATTGTCAGTAGCAAGATCAAAATCATAATCTTAATTCAAAGTTACTTCCATTTTCTTTCTCAATGAATATAATAATTTTTTGTAATATGATAAATTGTCATTGGACTTTCTTTATATTGATGATACATTAAATAAAATTTTCATCATACATTTGGGTATTAATATTTTTCAGATAACCTCTCACTTGTTCACTTAAATTCAGGTACACCTAACCTTTTATTATGACTCTTATTCCAGATGTTTTCATCTTATAGTTTAAAAATCTTCAAGTAGTTTAAATTACATTCTATTTAAAAAATTTTAAAATATTTAAAAATAATACTTGTGTGTCTAAAATTCATATTTTATGTTCTTCACATAGTGAAATTAAAACTGTTATGACAAAAATTGAGAGATTGCATTATATGTGTGTGACAAATAAATTAGAATATTTCCTAATAATGAGGAAAAGTAGAAAATTTCTTAAGGACTTTGAGTCATAATCCACACTTTATCTTATATATGACACATCTCATTAAAATTCTTGTTATGTTTGGATCTGGACTTTTCCCACCCAAAGCTCGTGTATTAGGAACTGCAGCAATCCTGAGAGATAAAATGATTAGTCTCTTAGGACTGTGATCCCATCACTGGATTAGTCCATTTGATGGATTAATCATTGTAATTTGAACAGGCTGCTGGATGATAAGTGAAAGCAGTTGGGGCCTGGCTTGAGGAAATAGGTCATGGTGAGTGTGGCCCAAGTGTACTTATATTTTCTCCTGACTTCTTTCATTCTCCCTCTATTTCCTGGCTGCTGTGAAGTGAACAGTCTTCCTCTGTTTCATCTTTCTGTCATAAGATTTTTGCCTCACCGCAGGCCTCAAGTAATCCTACCAGGAATTGAGATATCTGAAACTGTGAGTTCAAAATAAACTTTTCTTCCTCGAAGTTGTTCTTATCAGGTATTTTGGAAACAGCAGTGAAAAGCTGACCAACATGATGGTCATTCCAAGTACAATATCGAGTTTTTACTTTCTTTTAAAAGTTTCAATGCAGGTTGAAGGCTGTGGCCCTTACCTAAAGTCCCAGCTATTTGGGAGACTGAGATAGAAGGATTGCAGATTAAAGAGCAGCCTCAGAAAATTAACAAAACCTCTACTCCAAATAAAAAAAATAAAAATGGCTAGGGATATACTGCAGTGGTAAAGCACACCTGTCTTCAATTCCAATACTGCCAAAAAAAGTTCAGTGTGTGACTGGGAGTGTATCTCAGTGGTAGAGGACTTGTTTGACTCTGTGTGTGTGTGTGTCTGTGTGTGCGTGTGTGTGTGTGTGTGTGTGTGTGTGTGTCTTGGTTCCAATCCCTAGCACTACAAAAAACAAAAACACAATGCAATGTATATTATGATCAATGAAAGTGTTTTTAACATTTATTGGATTGCATTTTATTTTAGGTTTATTTTACATCTAACCATTTGCTTTTTCATTAAGTTTGTATCCATTCCCTCAAACAAATGTAAGTGGAATCACCAAGTCATAAACACACAATGAGGTCATGGGAAAGTTTCAAAATTCCCTGGGCCTAGTTTCTTTATGTCTAAAACTAAAATTGGCTAACACATGCACAGGCCTATTCACAGTATATATCACCCAGTAAGGACATAGTTTGTTGTATGTCCTCTACATTATGATTTCATTTTGAATATTTAAAATATTCTCTAAAATACTCCTATTGAATACCAGGTATAAGATTTATCAAATTTGCCTTTTTTCAAAAAGCATAAAATACAAATTTTCTACATTTTTTGCAGCTAACTATTTTCTAGAAAAATGAAGGATTATGAAGCGACTCTTCCAAGTTTAAATATCTCAATGATCCCTTTTGTTTTGGGGAAGATAAGTGTGTCCCACTGTGGGACACAAAGGAAGACTCATCTGCTCCTGGCCTTCCTCCAGTTCCTCAGCATCAGTCTACTAGCTCCTCTCCAGGCAATAAAGAAGCCCATGTCTCTTCCCTGTGCTTACATAGCTGGCATGTGAGATGATCATTATCAGAGTAGATACCACTGTCTAAAATGCAGATATGTCTTGTTACAAAAAAAGGAATCTTTTCAAATATTTAAAAAAAAAAACTCAAAAGGAAGCTTGAGCATGTGGCAAAAATACTTCCTTTTCTCTTTATATTATTGTAAAGTATTTGTCAGCTCCATGTAGAATGGTTGTGAGAGATTTGTGATAATATCACATGCAAACTTTCCTAAATATCACCTCATTTTTTCTCACAAACATTTCTGAGATGTTATTGGGATGCATATATTGTCCACATTTAATAGACAAGGAAAGGAGGTACAGAAAATTTAGATGCTTTGCTAAAATTTGTGCAGTTAGTAAAGGATAAATTAAGATCACAGTCAGGTTTTTGTCATCTGGTAGATGTTTAGCTCATGTTTATATTGTCAGTGAAACTAGTTTAGTCTCTTGAGAATCCAAAGCAGAAGGGAAATATTGTATAGAGGAAAAGGAAAAAATAGTCACATTCAATAACTTAACATGTACTTTGCTTAGGGTCTTATTCAATATCATGTCATATATTTTGGCAAGATCAATTAAACTGTACATATGCTTTCCGAAGAGCTTGAGAAATTCTTGTTTGCACTCCAGTGCACAAGGCATATTACTTTGCAATACATGGACATAATGCAGCTCTTTATGAAGGACAAAGTTATTTCACAGTTCCAAAGGCCACACAGATTGAAAAATGCAAAGACTTTGCTCTTCATAGTTATTTTTCCTCTCAGTTAATGGCATAAATCGCTGAACTTTTCTGAAACTCAACCCATTTATTGACCTATGACATAGAAGTGACTCAAAAACAAGGTATCTGGAGGCTTGAATACATAACAATGTTCTTATAGAGGTGCAGACTTTAGGGCACATGGGTAGAAATCTTTCTGCACAGGTGCAATGTTTAATTTTTCAGCAAAAGCCTGAACAGGGCACATTACATTACAAGTGGTCAGGAAAAAACATATTCATAAAGAAAAAATGCATGTTTGATGGTGGGGCTGTGTGTAGCAATGTTGCCAGCAAGCGTGCTTACCTACCCCTTACTGAAACTCATGTTAGCTATTCAGTGGAATCCAACTAACTGCATATGTTCGAAATAACATTTTTTAAAAGCTGTTTACACAAAAATTTTCAAGTTTCAGTTGTTTGGTTTAAAATATAATTTTATAACTTTGAAAATGCCATATTTGGTAGATTTTGGCCATCTGTGTTTCCATATCATAAATTCATATATATATATATACATGATTTATTATAGACACATATATACATATCAAGTCTTTCTTAAGATTATCAAAGCTTATTTGTCAGACACTTGGAAAATATGTGTCAATTCTCAAACTCAATAAGGACAAAATGGCTAAAATTACCATCACAGGCGAAATGGTATTGGCCAAAGAATGAGAAGGAAATCTCCATCCTTCAATTTTCTTTCTGCCTTCAGGGAACCTCTGATTTGATTTCAATCAAGAACATAACATTCAGAATAGACTTATTCCATGTAACAAACCTCAAATTTCTCCTTCCTATCTCTTTCACCTAGTTGTGACTAAGAACTGGGATACTATAATTGCTTTTAAAATTCTGTCTTCTCCTCTTACATATATGATCCTGAAAGTAAAGGATATTTATCTTTAAAAGAGATCATTCTTGATCAAATGCTTCATTTCTTTGCTTCTGAATATCTGACTAAGGATGTTTTATTCTAGAATTACTCATCAGGTACCGTATGGCATACTGTTTTGGGGGAAATTAAAGCTAACAACAAAATAATTAAAATGTTTTTCTGGCCCTCCAAAAATTTAGACTTAAAAAAAAAAACCTCCCTTCTCCTTTTTTTTCTTTTGTATTTCATGTTGATCCTTAAATATTATGACTAAAATATTGAGCAAGTAAAATGAAGACATGTAAACACAAACTTCCAGAAATCTATTGATCATAGAGTGGTAAGATATGCATACTATAGAAACAGAGTGCTGTTGGCATTAAATAGAAATTTCAGTGAAAAAAAATAGCATACTAAAAATAAAACTCTAATGATCGATCATATCTCTGCCTACCTTTCATAATTTTACAGATATACTGAGTCATTAGCATATAATGAATTACCCAATTATTATGTGTACTTCTGTTTTCAACTTTTGCAGATTGTCACTTCACAGTTTTGAAATAAGCTGCATGATGTGAAAGGCTCTTCCTGTGACTGGTCTGCTAAACTGATATGCTTCCTGACTTACTTAGGCTTTTCTTCTGTTGCAACTCAATGCTAATAGCATGATCCATGCTTTTGCTTTTAAAAACCATTTACAGAGCAAAAGGATTCTTTCAAGTGTTTCTTTATGTATGCCAGTTTATTTATTTTCTATTTTCCATAAAGGATTTCTAATGTGCTTACACTAACATTTGCTTTTAGCCCAAAGAAAATTTTGTTTTTGTTTTGTTTTAAAAAGGGAACTGCCTTTCTTCACAATAGGATATGAATGGCACCTGATTTCATTTTGATTCAATATCCAACTATCATCTTAAAGGATTTGTTTCTAAAAGAGCAAACAAACTTCAGGATAGGAACATATTAAATGGATGCTGTCCAGTATATCAGCCACTAGCCAAATGAATGATTCAGCTGTTGCTATTCCATACTGGGAAATTGAAGACTTAATCTGAAATGAAGGATGTATAGTTTTTTTTCTTAACTTGTATATTGATTATATGATGGAAATTCACTATTTTGAACATGTTGGCTTAACTGAAATATTTTACTGAAAGTAAGTTTATCTTTTTCTTTTTATTTTTTTAAAATGTAGCTACTAGAAAATGATGTATGTGGTCTCCATTCTACTTTGATTAGATAGTTGTGTTTTGACAATAGATCAACCTATGATATCTTTTACATATATCATCTGATATTATGTTTATTTTAGATTTTTTTAGAATGATGCTATTTATTCTTTATATTTTTAATTATGAAAAACTCTTGGAATAATTTCTAGCTTTTTAAAATATGTACCACTCCAGCTGTATTAAAGTTGAAATGACATATAAAATTGTAAATTTTTATGGTGTAAAACAGTATTTTGATGTGTGTATACATTATAAGATGACTAAGTGAAGATACTTAACACATTATTTAGCTCACTCTTTTGATAAAATAATTAAGATCTACATAGCAATTTTCAGCTATACATCGCATTATCAACTATAGTCTGCATGCTGTACAATAGATTCCAGAACTTATATTCTAATAAAAACTTTCTTCTTTTGACAATATCACTCCCATTTCCCCCACCTCCTACCTTCTAGAAACAACCATCCTATTCTCTGCTTCCATGACTCTTATTATTTTATATTCCACATACAAATGAGATCATGCTGTATTTATCTTTTTTTTTTTTAATTTCACGTAATGTAATGTCCTCCATTTTGTTGTCACAAAAGGAAAGGGTTAGTTTATTTTTTTGAGGTCAAATAATATTCCATAGTGTGTATGTATCTTTATAGCTATTGATCTGTTTATGCCATATTTTCTGTAGCTATTTGTCCTTGTGATGAACATTTGCATTAATCTCACTTCAATTATTCTTGGGACATTTGAAAAACTATTTTGAGAATAATGACTAATAGGGAACTAATAGGGCAGGAGAGATACTATTTTGCTACATAGAATTTTTAATTAATTTTTCTTTAATAATATTTCTTTTCTCTCATTAACTGCTTCATCCTTCCTTAGATTTTTCCATATCTTCATATCCATATGCTGTATGGTCTTAAAACAAAAAACTATATAATAGTTTAAGCATAGTAAGTATCAAAAGCAGATTCCCAGGCATATTCAATGTTCCAGCAATTAAATCCCTAAACTGTATAATCCTATTTATCTGCTGTTTCCTGCTTTTTGTCCACATGCCTGTGGGCAGAACATAACAATTACTTGGAAAGATTAATGCAAAGTTATTCCCAGGTCAGGTGTCAGGATGAGCCTGGTGACTGGAACATCATTGTAGTGCTAATAGTCTAGATTTGTATCTTTTTTTTTCAATCAAAAATGTGCACAGAAAACTTTTCTTCTTTCTACAGAGAACACTTAGAAGAATATACTATCTGTCTGTAGCCAAATTTTAATGAAAGTTTTAACTAAAAAATAGCAAATAGACAATACCAAATAGGAAAGTATTAAGAAGGGATACTTGTCATTTATCTTTAAAATTCCCAAGACTGGGCCTGATACGTTAGAAATAGCTCAAAGAGGACAAATAATCAGTTAAATGTCTATGTTCATTATTTTCTCTAGCAGGCAAATGTATTCTGTATTTCCACACAGACTCTGATCAAGAGTATAAAAGGAAGTTAGAGTCTCTCACAGAATAAATTCCATGACTCTCTGTGTACCACCCTGTCATTACATAATTGGAAAACATGACTAGGAGTATGATATCCAGGGTAGTATTATTATATGATATGTTAAGTGGTATTTTTTGGAGAAACATGCAATTATTAATAAAATATCAACACAGGAAGGAAAACTTTATAAAAAATATGCCAAATCTTCATTTTCTCAGATCATATCCGAAGTCAGATCTATATTAAAGACATTACATCTGGTGTAGATATTTGCTTTTATAGCAAATTTCGGTCTGTGTTTGAAAGCATTGTAAATGTTTTTCCAACTTCCTAAGATTCAAAAATATACAAAATTTGCAAACCAGGAAAGGAAAGGTGCTTCAGTAAAAGGGAAAAAAAGAGTTCGTGAATTATACACTTAAAATATAAAGATAAAATTGGAATTCTAGACCAGTTTCTTGAGGGGGGAAACAGAAAGGTCAAAAACTTCTGATGACACCAGAAAAAGGCAATCCTTTTTGTAAGATCTAAAAGATGATCCTTGCGTCCATGAATCTCAGTTAACAGAAAGGTCAGTGGGTAGTTCACGATTGTCTCAAGGGTTTTAGCTACATGATGGCAGACATCCACGTTTCAAGATATTTTTAGAATTGGTATAGGATAGAAAAAAAACTTCCAAATTAATTATAGATTATTTCTCTTTCCATCTGGATAACTGTGGCATCATGAAAACAAATATTATATAACAGACATACTTCCACCATGAGTTTTTGTACTCATATCTTTGCAAGAAAGTAAAATTATTCTGTTTCAAATAAAGTTAGTTGAGTGAAGGTTATTAATTTTAGCTTATCTTCCCAGAACACCATTCTAAATGCACTATAGAGCTAGAAGTTTATTTTTGCCCCAATTAAGTTCCTTTTAGACATTGATTACTAAGAGTTTTTTTTTCTAAATAAAGCAAATGATGTCAAGTCATCATCTTGAAGACATTATTTGGATCCCCCAATCTAATTAACTTGCATTTTTTTGATAAACATCTTTATATCTCTCAGATATTTAAAAAGTATTTACAAAAATATTTACATATTTTGTGAATATTTGTTCAATGTACACATATTCATGATAGAATTATTCACCAATATCAAAGGGAAAATTTTGATGACTCCTCTTATATTCTTATATTTCCTAAAAGATAGTCAAGTACAAATAGCAACCAGGCCTTCTGTATATTTTCCCCAAATTTCCTTACTATTCTCTACATATTTCTGCCATGGCATTTGTTACATAATTTTATTTACTGTTAATGCCTGTTTAACTGTGAAAAATGTGTCTTATTCCATTTCATATCTTCATTGCACACCATGGTGCTCAGTAAATATTTGTAAATTGAACAATAATTACTCCATAATAAAACAGAATACTGAAGACTGAGTAGAAGAAATTTTGTCTACCTCTGAGTAAGGTTCTTTGTATCTAGTAGTCTATTCTGACAGTTTTGTCTATAAATGCTGAATACTTTTTCAATTTGATGGACTCTGCTTCCTGATCCAAGTGCTAAATTCATATTGATTCTTGCTACTTTCCTTACACACAAAAGAATGACCCAACCCCTAAAACAGGCTGGGACACATGTATATAAGAAATTGATTCCTTTGGAAACCTTTAATTATAAAATTCTTTAGGATACCAAAAAACCAACTATACAAATTTCAACACTGTGGGTTACTATACACAACATTCTAGTGTGATAAACTGTTAAACATAGTATTTGTAATTAGCCAAATTTAAAAATTTTTAAGAATCCAAATAACTTCTTTTTTGGTGTTGTCTAAAATCATTTATTTTTATTGTTACATAAGATAATATCCTTAGAGTCAGAAGAGTAGAAACGGAATAATTAATCTTTATTGTGGAGTAGGCTCCTGAAATAACAGCAAATATGTCTGTATTTGTATCAAATGAATAGAAAAGGTAAAAAAGAGGTTTTGTGATTATAGATAAGGAGCATGTCAGATAACCTGAAGAAGATAGAGTATACAATGGTAAACAAAACTGAGACAAACTGATTTGATTTAAAATTTCCTTAATAATAAACATAGCCCTGTATTATATTATAATTATGGATCTATTAAAAGATAAAATTGACAGATAATTTTTCTCTGTATTGATGATTTTGTGATTAGGATATATTTCAGTTGTCTTCTCAGATGGATTAAAAATGTGTGCTTCCATAGCATCTTAATCCCAAAGTCATTATTGTCAGATATATTTAGTAAGCATGAGAGATGTATAAGACAACAAGGAAAACTTGGTGTGAGATAGAATTTAAATGAAGACTTGATGTTGAATTTAAATGAAGACTTATAATACACAGTCCTAAACTATCTGAAACACCAGTCTTAAAGCTGAATATTTTCTTCATAATTACATTTAATAATTATTTATTGAAGTTTTAGACAGCACTAGTTGAACAGTCTTCTGCCTAATCTGATCAATTAATCCTGTGGAGTTTCTCTATACTCTGAAGAAATCTGATGATGCAGAATGTTAGATTTTGAAAATGTGGTTAGTTCTTCTAGGATGATTTTCATAGTAAGAAAGAAGTTTAAGTAAATTTGGCATAAAATTCTCTCCTCCTACAATTAAAGACTAGGCATGGTTCTCTGGTAAATCACTCCATTTTTTTCCTCTCTTGAATATTTTGCAACAGAACTACAATGAAGTAATTTGAGCATTTAAGAACTTGATACAATGCCTCATTCCTCATATCCAAGTAATTTAAATTCCTTCCTCAGTGCCTGTTTCTTACCAGATTGTGTCCAAGTTTAGCAGTTTAGTCCAAAAGTTCAGTTGGTCAACTGAACTTTTGACTCACATAAATGATTTTCAGTAAATGTAATTAAATTTATATTAACAGATTAAACCAGGTCAGAGACATTTCCATTTCAATTAATAGAAAATAATATTTGGGTCTAATGATTGAAAAAATATTTCCACCTTTTAACTAGAACATTTTTTGGTCTTAATTGGAGTACATCAACTTACTTTTAGGCTTCCAGACTATCTGTACTGAAAACAGCTTCAGGTTTGAATTTTTAATCCCCTAAAGAAAACAGAGTAAAATAGGATAGCATGGGTTGTTCTTGCCCACAGTTCTTTTCTGTTTGTACTATGTTTATCTTCATATATTGAAACTGTTCCCTTTCCTGCATTGAAATGTTGATGGGCGAAACAAATTGAATTTCTCTTTCTTCCACGTCCCTATTGCTTGGGACTAGAGGTTTCTCCTAATTTCTGTGTTCCTGTTGTTTATAAGTACATTTTTGACTTGAGGGAATTATTTAACATTGCTAAATGCTAATATTTTAACATTTTTTTGTTTATTTCCAAGTTTATTCCATATATATTTTGAGTTGATATTTAAGTAGATTTATGTAAAAAGTGGCTGGATATATGAGTTTATATTTTTATATTTTTAGTTCATATTTTTTAAAAATAACCTCAAAAAATTTTTCATTTTTTTTTTAGTTTGCCAAATAATATATGTGGATACTTAAAAAGTCACAGTGCACGTATTCAATTAATGTGGACAAATTGCTGGATGCATAAATTACATAAGTATATTTTCCAAACTTGGTTCTTTATATGCTAATACAATGCAATCTTTTAAATGCTGATTTCAGATGTGTCAAAATTGACAATGATCATTTAGAAGTGATTTTTGTATTGAAAAATACAGTTCCATGTTTCTTGTTTTTGGTTTTGTTTGTCCTTGCATTTGCTTTATTGGGGGATGCTTAACTCATAAATTAATAGTGAGCTTTTGTATACTAATAAAGAAAAGCAAAATAACTTTTGTTAGCTGGTGGGCATATTTGATTTTACTAAATCTGCCTTCATTTCTGGTCATTTCTCTGCTCTCCAACCATGTGCTCTCCTTACATTTGATCTTAGAGGACTCCACACTCAGCCTAGGGCAGCAGTATTTCTAAAATAAGGATTTACACCACTACCAGCTAATTAACCTGGGCAGCTTGTTAAAATGCAGGTTTCAGGGATAAACACAGACTTAATCAACCTACAATTCTTTTAAATCTATAGGTTACTCTTACATATGTAAAGATTTAAAATACCAGTCTTTAGGCATCAAAAGGATGAGGGAGAGATTTGTTACTGGGATAACAAAGAAGTTGAGCAACAGTCAAAAATTCAATGACTTTTAAAAAGGGCACCATGAATATTTGAAGTCAAATATCCTTCACATGCAAACCTGTAAAAATATTTAATGGAAATTAAGTGATGTAGTTATATATAATTTGTGAAGAAAACCTATGGCATTATAGAAAACATATCTGTAGTTTTTAAACCTATACCACATATCAAATGTAACATGTTTTATTATATATTAAATAAAATATAGACAGCATAATAACTGAAAGTTATGTGTAAGAATTATTATGCAGAAGACTTTTAAAAGATTTCAAATATTTCAAATATTGGGTGCTATTTTGAAGATAAAAATATTCTTACTAATTTAAAGAAATTTATGTGAAATAAAATTTTAAACCATACTCTCTAAAATACACATGCTAAATTGCTTTTGAGCTTATGTATTAAAATAGATTTATTATGAACTGTTCTGAACTAAGTTACTTACTTAAAAATGAATTTTGGAAATATATGTGGAAAAAGTTTTCCCTGTGTCTGTCTTCACTGCAATCATGTTGGTTATAAGCACCTAGTCCCCCTCTACTTTTATTATTCTGTGCCTACATTTTTGCTCTCCCCATCTTTTCTATACAGTGCAATGATCTTAAACACACAAAAGACAAAAATCTTGTAAAACAGATCACATTGTATTTTATTGATTAAAATTGTTATTTTTTATTATGGTATTCTTCCAAATTTATAACTTTTACATTTTTCAAAAGACTATCTCTTTTGATATGTACATTTTTAACTATGTATAAATATGTACAAATATGAACAAAAATATATACATATACACATAAATATATACAGTTGTTTTTTTAACTTTTAATAGAGCTAAAAAAATATGAATTCATTAGAAACTACACCACAAATTTTGAATATTGATATTTTTCCAATAATGTGCATCAGGATGCACTTGTGATACTATGTGTGGCAGGAAGCTTCACCTCCAGTAAGCTATACAATCATAAGGTAAACAACAGGTACTGCACAGGGGCTGTGCTGCCAGTGTGTTTTGGATACAGGTATGCAATACTTTGATATAAAATAGGCTTCCATTAGATGATTATTTCCAACTGCAGGCTAATGTAAATGTTCTTAGAATATTCAAGGTAGATTAGACAAAGCTATGGTGTTTGGTAGATTTGGTATATTAATATACATTTTGACATATTTTCAGATTATAATAGCTTCATTGGGATTTAGCTCTATCATAAGTTGAGGAGCATCTTTCTTGTATGCACGAATGTAAATATCTATCTCTGTCTATCATCTTTCTATCTATATTTTATGTTCACAACCATATTCTCAGCATTTAGCATTGCTATTAAAGCATGGTGACTGTCTATGTGTGAATGAATGTGAGAATTATTACTTTAGATATACAGGTGCAGAGCTATAGATAGCATATAAGTTTAACCTTATCAGTTTGGCATTTTAGTCTTTTGACTCAATGTTTTTACTTTTTCTTTCTTTTTTTTATAGTTTAGTTTGGTTTTATTTATGTTCACAAATATTTCAAAAAAATTACAAAATACTCAAATGGAGAGAACACAGAAGTCACGATTTCTGGGTGTCTACTCTGTATACACTGTGTTATCTCATGGCAAACTACTCATATATACATTTAGCTTCAAGATATATATAATCGTAGCAAATTAGAATATACACTCTGTTCTGCTTCTGCTGCAGTGAAATGTGAAGCTCAACCTTGGCGACATTGAATAAGACACATACAAAACACAAAAAGCAAAACCGAACTTCAAATGAAAGGAAGGAAAATCCAAAAGAAAACCAAGTGGTCGGGCTTCAAAGACACCACACAGGTCTGGGGCCTCCTAAACAAACTCTAGGTGATCGGGCAAGGGCTTCAGATTGTGGGTTTTAATGGAAGAATCGCAGTGCTCCACCTTGGGATATGGGGAGAAACCCGAAACATAACAAGAAAACACCTTCAGACAGTTTTCAAGTACAGACTTCAAAGTACTTCACTCTTTCTCTTCTTTGGAAAAATGGGAAGTACAGGAGATAAATAAGTTAAACCAAATGGTAGGAGTTAGGTTCTACCAAAGAAAGGAGGGGGTGGGGGAGACAAGAGCAAAAGAGGAGTGTCAAGGGAAGGGGAGGGCACCCAGCAGGAAGAGGCCTCTCAGAGCCAGAGGAAGCCCGCAAGGCAGAGCGCCTGGGTGGTGTGTCACCCACCCAAGAAGGAATAATGCCTGCATAGCAGCCAGTCGTTTGATGGCAAAGGGTTAATTTGAGTTTGCCTCCCCCTAAGGAACTAAAATTGAGGCAGAAATGGAATGAGAGAATATGAAACAAAAAAACTACAAATATTTATCAGTTAAAACAATCCTATCTGTCCCGACTCAACACCCAACAGGGTTTTTGATAGAAACTGGAGAGGGCCTTGCTGCAAGTCTCAGTCAAGCCCCTGACTTGCCCCTTGTGGCCTGGGTTCTGGGTGCACATTGTCCACTGACCCACCGGCAATTCTGAGATGTGCACCACACAATGGGCCTCCAGAGTTTGAGAGTATGGGAAGGGGTCCTGTCCTGGCAGAGGTGTGGTCCACAGATGCAGGTCTCCCACCCTCTGTCTTGCAGGGATGGCTCTGCTTTGGAAGGGGCCAACCTCCTACCAGGGGTACCTCCAGGCGGAAGCCTACTTTCCCAGTCATATGTGAGTCACCCTGCATGGGGCCAAAAGAGGCAGGCTGCCACTCATAATCATGTTAAGGGCCCCCAGTGTTCCTCACTCAAGCAGCCTCAGTTTGCAGTAATGACGACTTGACTGGGTCCTTGCAAGGACATCCAAATGGTGATGTCACAAAAGGGCAGATTTTGAATAGATCCCGTTGGGAGGCATATGTCCTGGCTCTTTCATGTGCTAAGTTATATGGAATCATTTTCTTGGATTTTTCTAGAATGTTTTTGTAATCTTCAAAGTATTAAAAAGGCAATTTATCCAAAACAAATGTGTGTGCATAGAACTCTGTAAGGAAATCTACCATCGGACACATGTAAACATGTGCTTTCTATCCCACAGAGACTGGACAATGATGACACCAGGGAACAGAAAGCCAACACAGAACTCCCACACTCCTGTACACAATGAAAGAGGCTCGCTGTCAGACGTCTGCACCGCTGGCAAAGCACGTGCGGGAAAAAGACGGAAGTGAAAATCAAAGCAGCAAAATAGTCTGTAACATTGTCCCTGCAAACCCCTGGACGCTCACTGCTGTGACCAAACCTAGTCCAAGCTTCTGCCTGTTTGTAATTAGTTAACGCTCATCTGCTCCCTTTAATTAAAGGGATAATTATATATAACTTTTTATTAAAAAATCAACTCTGTATTCTGTCAATTGCTGGTAGGAATTCACAATTAGTGACATGGCTGGAAAAAATAGATCAGAATAGTAGTTTGTGGAAGGAAAAAAAGGCTGTTCTATAATTATTTATTTACAGACATAAAAAGCCATGCTGCAGAGCTTTCTCAAATTATGAAAATTTCCTACAATGTATTAAAATAAAAGATTTTTTTAAAAAATTATAGCTCTTGGATTCCAAACTCATATGCCACCTCTCTGCAAGCCCCATGGGTTCTGGCACCCACGTGTCCATCGTGTCTGCACACAGTGAATGGTGTGAACGGATTCTAGCACCTACTGAGAAATCAAGGGAAGAAAACTAAAGCCAAACCCCAGGACTGCAGGGAAGCTCTCTGGACGCTCAGTCCAGTCCAGGACTCACTAAGTTAGGGGTGCCAAACACTAGATGGCACAGCATCTCATGCTCATGGGGAGGCTGTCCCAGCAGGGGGTTGGGGAGGGTGGGGGGGGTAGGGGAAACCAGCCAGGTGAGGGCCAGCAGTCAGGGGGTCAACCAGGGGGTGAACTGGACCTGCCGAACCTTGGTGGAGGGGGTCCTGCTGGTGGAGGTGGAGGTGGGAGTAGATGTGTGAGTGCTGGTGATGGTGTGGAGTCACATTGAACATCTGAAGTCATGCCAGGGGGTCGCTGGTCGGTGATGCCATGCGCTCAGCATGGATGCGCTCGGCTGCCAATCTGTCAGGGTAGCTCATCTCGGGCCGCAGCTGGGGGCCTGCCAGGGCCAGTCTCTCCCGCTCCAACGGGTTCAGGCCGGGGTGGAAACAGGCAAAAGGGTGGGGACAGGCAGCAGGGGGGATGGTGAGGGCACTGTGCCGGGGGACGTGCTCCATGGGGTTGGTGGCAGGGTGCAAGGGGTCCAGCTCTGGGGGCTTCACCTCAAAGCCTGGCTTCATTCTCTCACACAACTCGCGCTCCCGGATTTCCCGCTCCCGGAGCTCGCGCTCCCGGATGGTGGGGTCCACATTGTAGAGGCCGGGCATGTGGTAGGCCAGCAGCGGGTCAGTAGGGTTGAGGGGCATGTAGAAGGGGTGGTTGCGGTTGGTGGGTGACATCAAGTGGGGGCGAGCATACTCGCTCAGTGTCCGGAGAGCAGGTGTGTCGGGACCAATGTATGGGGGTACGGCAGCTATGGTAGTCGGTGGTGGTTCAAAGGAGGGCCGCATGTGGCCAGGACCGCTGAGCTGGGGGTCGCCAAGGCGGCTTTCATGTGCTGAGTTGGGTGCCTTAGCAGCTCGCTCCGCCTCTCGCTCCTTCTCTTTCTCCTTCTCCCGCTCACGCTCCTCCCGGGCTTTCTGTTCAGCCTCCCTCTTGGCCTTCTCGATGGCCTCCTCCCTCTTCTTGGCCAGTTTGGACCCAGCCAGGGGCATGAAGTACAAGTCTGTCCATGCACATGAATTGTAACCTCGGTCCAGGTCCAGGTGTTTGTAGAACCTGGCAGACTGGCTGGCATGGCTGGGGGTGTCCACCACAGTGGGCTCAGGGGACGGACTTCTTGGGGGATTTGGGGGGCTCTCAGGCTCCTCAGCATCATTGAGAGCCTCCTCTTTGATCTGGACAGTGGGAAGTGAGCAGGGCCCCCCTCCTGGCACACTGCCTCCTGAAGAAACTGTAGCAGGGCAGGGTGGCTGGGTGGACGTACTGGGTCCTGCAGGTGGGGTTGAGGTGGTGGGGCAGGTAGGTGGGGTAATGGGAGGAGGGCCTCCAGGGAAAAAGGGATGCTGAGCAAAGGGGGCTGGGTGGCCACCTGGTGGAGGCTGGCAGGGGTGTGAGCAGCAGCAGGAGGGGGCAAGCTCTGGCTCTGGGTCAGCCCAGGGGGCTGGGCAGGAGAAGAGGGCAAGGGCTGGCTCTGAGGCATGAGCTGCAGGGGTGGGGGGTGGGCTGAGGTTGGGTGGTGTGTGGACAAGGAGCTGAGGGGCTTCAGAGCCGGTGGTGGTGGTGGCATGTTGGCATTCAAAGAGAAGGGTGAGGGCCCTGACAGGTGAGGTGGGTGCTTGTGGGCCTGTGGGGCTGGAAGCTGGGGGATGGGTGTGGTAGGTGGGGGCTTGATGTGAGGCATGGCCAAGGGTGCTGATGGCAGAGGCTGTTCCCTTGGGGGCTGCTGAGGTTGCAGTGCTGACTGAGAGGCTGGGAGCTGCAGGGTGGTGTGAGGGTGAGCTGCTGCTGGGGAGGTCCCCAGAAGCGTTTGTCCTTGGGAGGCCTGAGGAGGGAGGCCAAAAAGCTGAGGAGGGCCTGGGTGCTGTAACAGGGACCCAGCCTGCAGGCTGTGAGGGCCAGGCGGACCCTGACTGTGCAGGGGGGGCTCGGTATGAGGTGGTGCAGAGGCCTGGCCGGCCGGCCCATCAGAGGCTGCAGTGTGGGATGTGGTGAGGGCAGCCATGGCGGGTGCAGGGAAGGTGCCTGCTGGATGTGGGCATGGGCCACAGGTGCTGCTGGAGCCTGTGGCTGGTTAGGAGGCTGCGAGGCTGCAGGGGAGCCCTGTGGAGGAAGCGCAGTGGCAGAGGGTGTGGGTCCTGTGGCAGGAAGCTGGGGTGCTCCTGGAGGGGCTGTGGGGGTGGCCCCACCAGGCGCCTGCAAGGCTGGAGGCTGAGCCTGCAGCATCTGCTGCTGGGCTGATGAGTCCGAGTCACTATCATTGTCCTGAGGGCTGGGGATGCTGGGGGACGTGCTGCGATTGTCCTGGTCGATGTCTTTGGGGTCACTGCTGCCCTCATCATTGACGCTGCGGCTGTCTGAACTCTCTCCCTCACCCTCAGAGGGCGAATTAGGCCGGCTGATCTCCTGTGTTTTTGTCTTCTTGGAGCTGGTCCTCTCGGCCTCCTCTGTGTCAGAGGCCACCTTTTCCCGCTGGCGCTTGGCACTCTTCAGAGGGGACGATGCTTCTTCCTTTACCTTCTTGGCTGACTTCTTCACTGTTTCTGCTTTGCTGTCATTGCTGGAGGTGCTGGCAGCGCTGGGAGAGTTCCGGCCACTGGAGCGAATGTCTTCATTGATGGGCGAGGCACGACCATCAGGGCTGGCTGTCTGCTTCTTCCGACCACTGCGTAGTGTAGACATCAAGCCCCGACTCCGTCGCGTCCTCATGCTATGCTTCCCGCTGAGCCCATCGTCCTCCTCCTTGACGGGTTTGAACATGAATGGTGGGGGTTCCACGGGCTTCTCAATGGGTGGTAACTCACCTTACTTCTTGAAGTGGATGTGGCACTCAGTGCAGAGCAGGATGTTCTCCCAGCCCCCGTGGTGCCAATCTTTGGATGTGGTGGTGAAGCAGTGGCGGCAGGCGTATCCCTTCAGCTCCTGTTCACTGTCCTCACTGTCAAAGTCATCCTCACTGGCTGAGCTTAGGTCCAAGAATTCACTGGACGGGGGTCTGGAGGGTGTGTTGACTGGGGTGGATGCAGTGCGAGTCTTGATCCTCCTGAACACAGCCTGCCTATGGTGCCGACGATGGGCTCGGGAGCTGGCTGCTTCAGGGGTTTTCTTCCAGTAATAGTAGAAGGTGATCAGCTCCCCTGTTTCCTTATTGGGAAGCAGCTCCTTTCTAATTCTGAAGAAGTTCTTGCCTTACTGCCTGAGTCCCTTAACGAAGTGCTTCTCAGGGCTCAGAGCCGGTCCTGCGCGGCCGACCCCGGCAGCCACAGGTAAGCGCACGGGCCGGGGGCGGCGAGGGGCCGCTGCCTGTCACTCCGCAAGGCTCCACAAAGCGCAGGGCAGAGGCGGCCGCGGCCTGCTCGACGTGTGACCGTGGCGGGGCCGCGCGGCGCGGGGTGCGGGGGGCGCGGGGCTGGGGCCACTGCCGCTGCCGCTGACGCCGCCACCACCACCCTTCTTTTTTTATTAAACATGTTCTCTCACTCTTTACAGATTATTTTAACAGTTTGATCTCCTTAATTCCATGTCTTCCTTTTCTACCAATGCCACTCAAAAGTGATTCAACACATAGGTGCAGTATATATTATGTCACTCATTATTTAAAATTCCTATTGTCTTCATTTTGCCTTTAAAACTAATCTATACTTTATAACATAGTCTGTATTCCAATGTTTCCTTTGTGCTTCAAATTCACCCCATTATTTTCTTTCTTGAAATCTACAGTTATGTCAAGATTTATTTTCCTGTTTCATGTGAACTATGTGTAAAAAAATCACCAGACTTTTTCCAAATATGCTGTCCTCTTCCTTGTCTAACTTCTCCTTACTTTATGTGTTAGACTTTATTATGTTCCCAAATTTTCCCAGAGAAAACTCACAGGTCCAGTATTGTTGTTATATAGATCTCAACACTGTACCAGTATTGCGGTGACTATGAAATCATAGGTGGTGACTTAAACATACTTCCATCATCTCATAAGAAGCTAGATCTCAGGTGAAGGTTTAGACTTGTAGGCAATATATCTTCACTTGGATGGTTACATTTGATGATAACTCAAATATAAACATAATTTATTTAATATTACATTAGCAATTAAAGGAATAAAAACATGTCATGTGAGTTTAGTGACTTACTGATGAAAGGGAAATCATAGACTCACATTTAGAAAAGATTTCATTTTTTTATTTCTATAAATAATGTTTCTAAGCACTTATCCCAAAGCATTACTCATATGGTGATTACAAACTCTATTAAATGAAAAATTCTGCACATCAACTATTGCATTAAGTCCTACCCCCACTAAGTTCTATTTCTATGAAGACGAAGGTGTTATTATTTTTGAAATTTGACAAGTTTTCCAGGAAGTGTTTTTTAACTCAGGTAGCCTAAGTGTTCTGGGAGAGGAGTGGATGACTGGGGAGGGTAGGAAGGAGTGCTTTACTGCAGGATGGCTGATGGGTAAAAGATTGAAGGCAAAGTAATTAGGAAAACTAGGTGGGAGGAGAGGTGCTCCTAGGGCAGTCTTGAGATGAATCTCTTAGTGCTATCCCCATTTGTACACTGCATAATGGATTTCTATTTACAATGAAATTAAAATACAATGAAGCAAATTTGATGTCTTCCAAGTTTGTTAAAATAGAGTCCCGCATTTACTCACACTTCTCACCTAAGTTGATGCAATGTAGAAATGCAAGAAAATTAGAGTAGGCTTATATTTTCTCATTGAATTTCAATAGGAAACAAAGAAATAAATTATATGTGTGTGGGGGGGTAGGGAGTATATATATATACTCACAACTAAGTTTTTTCTAATGATTAGCATAATCTGAAGATTATAGATAATAACTAGCAATAATAATTACATAAGAAAGAATTTTAATGAGTTTAAAGCAGTGAGTTAAAGCCTAAGTTTGACTGGTAGTATTTTTTCTGTCATGGCCCTAAATTAATCTCTTTCTGTTTGCCAACTATTTTATATATTTATGATTTATGTCTGTGCATACATATATATACACACATAACCACATACCTGCATGTATAAAGTAGAAATAGGAGATGATAGAAATAAGTATTCCTATGGTTTATTGCAAGAAAAATGTACCAGGAAGAAAAATCAAACACTTTAAAGGAAATTTTCTTACAAATCATAGGTCAATCAGTTCATTGAATTTTCTTTAAAATCGGGGTAATTTTTAAGCTAAGATTGAGAAATATGAAGCAAGGGCAAATTAGTCAAAAAATATTGATCAAAAATATTATTTTGAAATTTGTATTTTGCATGCAATCACTGACTTCTAGGGGTTATAGGTTGATTTTCAGAACCTTTGGTGAAATGCATACGTTTGCTCACAAATATATTTAAATAATAAGATTATACTAAGTTATGCAAGGTCGGAATGTCATATTAACTGCTTTTTCAAATGTGTTATCTGGAATGCTTGCAACTAGTTGTTGACTATTGAAAGAAGGTAGTGGGGATATTCATGAACAAATGTTTTTAATGTACATCCCCTTCTAAATGTACATTTAGCCTTCTTAATGGAGATTGTTTAGAAGAAAGAAAATTGTGCAATGGGTAAAAATTAATATCTTTACAATCTATACATGATTTTCAAATAATTGTTTAAAATTTTTTATTTGTAAATGGAAAAACAGGAAAGATGGGCTTCTATTCTTTTACAATCTTGAAAAATCCAGAGATGTATGTGCCTATCAAAATTTAACACCTGCAATCATTCAAAAAGCCCTCAGTGAAACCCTCAGATATGGAGAGAAAAATGGTCTGGAGCAGGTCCAATTTTTTGGAACTGGACAGTTACATTTATTAGTTAACATAAATGAGTCCCATTTGTCTAGTAGGCTCACAAAACACCTCTATGACATTCTCTTATTGTTGTGGTTTTAAACACATAGACATCTGGAATGTTTGTATGATTTGATAAATGCTTGATAATATATTAATGACCCTTTAAAAATGACTTATGAAACTCATTACTAGGTATTATGGGGACTGAATAGTTGTCACTTGGAAGGAATTCATGGTGAAACTAGAAAAACAAAACTCTTAGAAGGATAATTTCCACAAAGCCATATTAATATGTATCTATTCACTTAATGCTTCGTTTGCTCAAGAAATTTCCTTGAAAACTCCTAATAAATTTGTTTAATACAGTTTTACAAAATAGAATGAACATACTTTTTTTCTCTAAACATATTTTACCATGCTTAGCAGTACTAGTTCTTGAACACAGCTGGGAAGGCCTGGGAAGGCAGACATTATTACCTCACAGCTCCACCTACAAAATTGTACAATAATCTTATGTAGCACAATTGGGATGGATGATTCTAAAGAATTCCCAAACTTAATGTCTCCATCATTTCAGATGGAGACTGGCTAGTAAACTTCATGCTGTCATTATTGAGATAGAACTGAAAGAAGAGATATAAATGTGGATTCTTGCACATTTGTTTAATTAGATGTGTCTACCAGATGACAACTTCCTAGTCAACATTTCTAATGTTGTTCATAATAGGATATCCCATAAATTTTTATCTGATTTGTAAGTTTGGTTAAAATTCTAATTTATCTCTATTTAAATTATTAGAATATTAAATGTCTATTATAATGTTAGTTCAGTAAGTTTACATGTTTTTGAAAAAAATAATTTTAAATCTTTATTACTCTATAGTAGCATAACATTCCTATCAAATATAGATATGACTCATGCAATTTTCCAGTTAAATGGATTGGTATAAATCTAAACATTTCAGTGAATACTTTCTTCCTTAAGCCATCATCTGATAATACATAATATTTATAAATCATGATCTCTACCAAGTAATATAAACTTCATATTAATTTAGTTTCACATTTACTTCACTGTATTTTTTAATATTCATATAATTTAGATTGCCACATTTTTTTCTGCTGTTACTTTTACTTCATATGTTTGGAATGATAGAAAAGATTTTTCAAAAGCTAATAGTATGCCGGTATCTTTGTGTGGAGTCTTGGTTAGATTTTAAGGAGTTTTTTTAATGAATCTTTGATTTGTATGTATAGCAACAATTGGCAATTTTTGTCTTATATCAATAATCCTTCCTCCCCCAGCAGATACAAACTCCTTGTGATCTCTTCACTATCTGCTCTGTCAAATAGACATACCAGAAGGATAATCTTAAAATGGAACACTCTTTTGTCTTGTCCTTTCATCCATTTTGCCTCTTGTTCTTATTTATAATAACCCCAAGTTAATAGTTCTTATGTCTTATTTTCCATTTGACACACATAATGTCTTATTTAAAGTTTTTATAGGGAGATCCAACATGGTGGCAGGCGCGGAGAGATCAAGTCTCTGACTTCTTCAGCTGTGCGGGCAAAGGGAGTCATAAACCATCTAAATGCTGTTTGTTCAACGTCACTAGGCATTGCTGAGCTGACATGAATCTGGGGCGAACAGTCTGGGCCTCTCAGAACACACACCGAGCCCGGATCCACTGAATTCAAGCTCCTGGTCACCTGCTTCTCACAGACAAACTGCTGTGATTCAGCACTAAACAACCCCGCTGAAACAACTGGTTGGCCCTTCTGCACCCACGGAGGTAAACGCCAACCGAGCCTTCATAGGCAGTGGCCACAGGATTGAAATGGGGCTTGAGAGAGCCAGTCAGGACCCCCCATTGCATTGGTCACCTGGTATAGAGGTTCAAACCAAGGGAATGAACAACCTGTTGAATGAAATAATTAATAATTAAATAAAAAGATCAACAGAACCTTAGCCAAGCTAACGAAGAGAAGAAGAGAGAAAACTCAAATTACTAACATATGGGATGAAAAATACAATATCACAACAGATGCTACAGAAATACAGAAGACAATTAGAAATTATTTTGAAAACCTATATTCCAATAAAATAGAAGATAGTGAAGACATTGATAAATTTCTTAAGTCATATGATTTGCCCAGACTGAGTCAGGAGGATACACACAATTTGAACAGACCAATATCAATGGATGAAATAGAAGAAGCAATCAAAAGACTACCAACCAAGAAAAGCCCGGGACCAGATGGGTATACAGTGGAGTTTTACAAAACCTTTAATGAAGAATTAATACCAATACTTTTCAATTTATTTCAGGAAATAGAAAAAGAGGGAGCTCTTCCAAATTCATTCTATGAGGCCAACATCATCCTGATTCTGAAACCAGACAAAGACACCTCAAAGAAAGAAAACTATAGACCAATATCTCTAATGAACCTAGATGCAAAAATCCTCAATAAAATTCTGGTGAATCGAATACAAATCACATCAAAAAAATCGTGCACCATGATCAAGTAGGATTCATCCCTGGCATACAAGGATGGATCAATATGCGGAAATCAATAAATGTTACTCACCACATCAATAGACTTAAAGATAAGAACCATATGATCATCTCGATAGACACAGAAAAAGGATTTGACAAACTACAGCATCCCTTTATGTTCAAAACATTAGAAAAACTAGGGATAACAGGAACTAACCTCAACATTGTAAAAGCTATCTGTGCTAAGCCTCAGGCTAGCATCATTCTGAATGGAGAAAAATTGAAAGCATTCCCTCTAAAATCTGGAACAAGACAGGGATGACCTCTATCACCACTTCTATTCAATATAGTTCTCGAAACACTGGCCAGAGCAATTAGACAGACAAAAGAAATTAAAGACATCAAAATAGGAAAAGAAGAACTTAAATTATCACTATTTGCAGATGACATGATTCTATACCTAGAAGACCAAAAAGGGTCTACAAAAAAATTACTAGAACTAATAAATGAATTCAGCAAAGTGGCAGGATATAAAATCAACACGCATAAATCAAAGGCATTTCTGTATATCAGCGACAAAACTTCTGAAACGGAAATGAGAAAAAAAAAACTCCAATTACAATATCCTCAAAAAAAATGAAATACTTGGGAATCAACCTAACAAAAGAGGTGAAAGATTTATACAATTGAAACTACAGAACCCTAAAAAGAGAAGTAGAAGAAGATCTTAGAAGATGGAAAAATATACCTTGTTAATGGATAGGCAGAACTAGCATCATCAAAATGGTGATATTACCAAAAGTTCTCTATAGGTTTAATGCAATGCCAATCAAAATTCCAATGGAATTTCTTGTAGAAATAGATAAAGCAATCATAAAATTCATATGGAAAAATAAAAGACCCAGAAGAGCAAAAACAATTCTAAGCAGGAAGTGTGAATCAGGCGGTATAGCGATACCGGATTTCAAACTATATTACAGAGCAATAGTAACAAAAAGAGCATGGTACTGGTACCAAAACAGGCAGGTTGACCCATGGTACAGAATAGAAGACACAGAGACTAATCCACAAAGTTACAACTATCTTATATTTGATAAAGGGGCTAAAAGCATGCAATGGAGGAAGGATAGTATCTTCAACAAATGGTGTTGGGAAAACTGGAAATCCATATGCAACAAAATGAAACTGAAGTCCCTCCTCTCGCCATGCACAAAAGTTAACTCAAATAGATCAAGGAGCTTGATATCAAATCAGAGACTCTGCATCTGATAGAAGAAATAGTTGGCTCCGATCTACATATTGTGGGGTTGGGCTCCAAATTCCTTAATAGGACACCCATAGCACAAGAGTTAATAACAAGAATCAACAAATGGGACTTACTTAAACTAAAAAGTTTTTTCTCAGCAAGAGAAACAATAAGAGAGGTAAATAGGGAGCCTACATCATGGGAACAAATTTTTATTCCTCACACTTCAGATAGAGCCCTAATATCCAGAGTATACAAAGAACTCAAAAAATTAGACAATAAGTTAACAAATAATCCAATCAACAAATGGGCCAACGACCTGAATAGACACTTCTCAGAGGAGGACATACAATCAATCAAGAAGTACATGAAAAAATGCTCACCCTCTCTAGCAGTCAGAGAAATGCAAATCAAAACCACCCTAAGATACCATCTCACTCCAGTAAGATTGGCAGCCATTCTGAAGTCAGACAACAACAAGTGCTGGTGAGGATGTGGGGAAAAGGGTACTCTTGTACATTGCTGGTGGGACTACAAATTGGTGCAGCCAATTTGGAACTCAGTATGGAGATTCCTGGGAAAGCTGGGAATGGAACCACCATTTGACCCACCTATTGCCCTTCTCAGATTATTCCCTGAAGACCTTAAAAGAGCATACTACAGGGATACTGCCACATCATTGTTCATAGCAGCACAATTCACTGTAGCTAGACTGTGGAACCAACCCAGATGTCCTTCAATAGATGAATGGACAAAAAAAAATGTAGCATTTATACACCATGGAGTATTACGCAGCACTAAAAAATGACAAAATCATGGAATTTGCAGGGAAATGGATGGCACTAGTGCAGATTATGCTAAGTGAAGATAGCCGATCTCTAAAAAACAAATGCCAAATGTCTTCTTTGATATAATGAGAGCAACTAAGAACAGAGCAGGGAGGAAGAGCAGGAAGAAAAGATTAACATTAAACAGAGACATGAGGTGGGAGGGAAAGGGAGAGAGAAGGTAAATTGCATGGAAATGGAAGGAGACCCTCATTATTATACAAAATTACATATAAGAGGTTGTGAGGGGAATGGGAAAATAAAGAAGGAGAGAAATAAATTACAGTAGATGGGGTAGAGAGAGAAGATGGGAGGGGAGGGGAGTGGGGATAGTTGAGGATAGGAAAGGTAGCAGAATACAACAGTCACTAATATGGCATTATGTAAAATGTGGATGTGTAACCGATGTAATTCTGCAATCTGTATTTGGGATAAAAGTGGGAGTTCATAACCCACTTGAATCTAATATATGAAATATGATATGTCAAAAGCTCTGTAATGTTTTGAACAACCAATAAAAGAAATAAATAAAGTTTTTATATACAGGCTTCAGTGACAAATATTCCAACTTAGTAGAATTTAAATGGTTCCCTGGAATAAAATCACTTTTAGAAAAAAAAAAGTTGGGGATATGGGACTTGTCAATAATTGAAGAGTGAGTGGTCCCAAGGTGAGTAGGGTGGACATGATGGGAGATCTCCCAGCACCACTGTGATCACCATTACCATTTGTGTTCATGAGAGAAGTATCTACCAGGCATTCTGTAGTGAACTTTCTGTAGCAATCTATTTTTTGTTTTAGTGAAATTATCATATTCCTAAATTCCTTATCCATCCATACTAGACATCATTTTCCAAAACACAAAATCATTTTTACTCTAGATTTTATCCTAAATATATATATAGAGAGAGGTTAAAAGTAAGAAGAAGCCAGGCACAATTTTCATGCCTGTAATTTCAGCTACTCAGAGGCTGAGGCAAGAGGATTCAAGTTGGAGTCTAGCCTCAACAATTTAGTGACACTCTCTCAAAATAAAAACATAAAGGGCTCGTAGAGGTCTTTAGGTTTCAATTCCTAGTACTATGACGAAAAATAAACAAAAAAAAATATATGACGTGGGAAGAAAATTTTCAGAACGAGATCGAGGAATCTGTTAACTTCTGCAATTAATCTGCCACTCACCCAGTTCTATAACATTGTATAAGTTACTTCAACATTTTGGATAGATTTTGTTGGGGAAGGAGGTTCCTGGGGATTGAACCCAGTGGCACTTTACCATGAGCTACATACCCTGTCCTTTTGTATTTTGGGATACTTTCTCACTAAGTTGATTAGGGCCTCATTAATTTGCTGAGGCTGTCCCTGAACTTGAAACTTTCCTTCCTCAGCCTCCTAAGTCACTGAGATTATAGGTGTGTACCACCATACCCAGTTATTCATCTAAATATAGAAAACCCAAATTTGATAATCATAACTTGACCTGTTATGGAGGCAGTATTATTGAGAAGGAAGAAGCCAAACAACAAAGTAGGACACCCAGAGGCTTGCAGTTTATGAAGAAGAAAGAATCAAGTTTGACTCAGTGATTTAAAAGTCAAAGACAACAGCTGTGGTGGTACACCCCTGTAATCTCAGTGACTCAAAAGGCCGATGCAGAAGTATTACAAATTTGTGGCTAGCCTGAGCAACTTAGCCAGATGCTGTCTCAAAATAAAAAGTAAATAAAAAGGGCTAGGGATGTAGCTCAGGGGAAAAGCCGTCTAAGTTCTTGCTTCTATGCCTAAACAAACAAACAAATGAATAAATGTATGATGAAGATTCAGGCAACACAGCCTTATTGACAGAAGAAAAGTTGGGAGGGAATATTTTGGTTTGGGTTAACATTGGATAACATTTTGACTGAGACAGGATAATTCAGTTTTTGAAGATAGAGGCTTAGGTTTCTATGGTAGTGGGTTTATATCCTCAGGGACAATTGGGTTGTCTTTTGTTATCTCACCAGTGTTCCTGTCTATCACCTCATTCTGTTATGTTTCATAGGAAAGAAAGCTGGAATCCAATTTTTCAGATTTTTTCCTTGTGTGATTTCAGGATATATTGTTCTAACAGGAGGCCCTTTCATGGAGTTCAGAAGGCTAAGTACTTACTTCTCCCTGGGCAGCTACAGTCTTGAGTTCTCACTGCTGTCTTCGCTTCTGGGAGCTCTAATTTTTACACTCTGACTATCTTCTAGACTAACTTTTGCTTCCAGATGTCCTATAGGCATGTACTCTTATAATTTCTTGTACTGAACCCCATTCTACAAAAAATTCCTAATGTGCAATGTTCTTGAATCCTGAGACTAAAGCATCTTCCATGTGAACATGATATGAATAATGACTGAGACAGTGTGTGTGTGTGTGTGTGTGTGTGTGTGTGTGTGTGAGAGAGAGAGAGAGAGAGAGAGAGAGAGAGAGAGAGAGAAAGAGAGAGAGAGAGAGAGAGAGAGAGTGTGTGTTGGAGAGTTAGTTAAACCAGTAAAAGACATAGAAGAGAAATGACCAGAAACTTAAGGGGAAAAAGGAGCAGATCCTGTAAAGCAAGGCAAATGAGTCAAACTGTGAGGCCAGAGATAATTTTTTTCAAGTAAAGGGACAAAATAGAGAAAAGGAGAATGTACATTGAATGAAAGGTATAATATTTATCATGGTGAATGACAACTTGCAGGGGTTCAGTTGTAGTGTACTGATATTCCTACACATTTAACTCCAGATGCAACTACAATGATGTTACCAGAACAGTGGCCTAACATCCCAGTTGTGGGCTGGTTAGATGATCCACATTCCTGGAATTTGGTTATGACAAAGAACCAGACTTGGCAAAATCCCTGAGTTGATAGAGGGAACCCCCAAAACATTCTCTGACATATAAAGCAAATTTTTATGTGGTCTTGAGAAAAGGCATTTGCCAAATTTACTAGTGGGCATACCAGGCTTTTAGCAGGAGATAATATCTTGAATAAATGTGCAAGGCAACATCACTTACTTATAGGTGATTAAATTTATATTAATCTGCGTAATTCTGTAAGATCTCTTTTTTTAGAGAGAGAGAGAGAGAGAGAGAGAGAGAGAGAAATTTTTAGTTTTTATTTTTGGCAGACACAACATCTTTGTTTGTATGTGGTGATGAGGATTGAACCCAGGCCGCACGCATGCCAGGCGAGCGCACTACCACTTGAGCCACATCCCCAGCCCAAGATTTATCTTTTGTGGCATAGTTACATAGTTAAATGGAGAGATGACATATTTCTACTTTTTCAAATTTGATCTCTGAAGTATTATTTTTATTTTGTAATTTTTAAATGGAGGGGCTGATATAGAAACTTTCACTTGGAAGTTCATACCTTACTGCCCTTACTCCATAGATCTAAGAGATAAAGTGGGTTTGCTTCCCATTGTTGAATGTAGTGTTTGCATCCACAGACCTCTTAGCTAATCATAGGTGTGTTTACAAACCTCCTAAGTCTACTGCAAGAGTGACTCTTACTCCCTCTGCCTTATAACATAGAGCTATTACTTTCTCAGGACCACACACCCACTCTCAGGACCATACTGAAACCATCCTGCCATGGGAACTATGGAAAGTTGTGTTAAGCTCCAAGTTAGTCTAATCATCTGTGAAGAATCCATTTTCCATATTCTGTACACAGCTACACAAGATAATGACTTTCACTGGAATTCAAAGAATAAGACTTAAATGTCCTTATTGTGGTAGTGTGTTGGAGATATTCTTGAGGCTATCTGGTCTACCTTTCATTGAGGATCTCTTGTCTGTGAAGTGGCTCAATTCATGGAACTGAGTAAGTTGTGATTCTCTACTGTATTGATAAGACTGCTCACAAGAAAGTTTCTTGTTTTTTTAAAAAATATGATAGTCCAAATATCTAGAAATACCATAATTAATTAACTGCTAGTAGTTATATCTGTGGATAGAGCTATTTTGGTTAGTGCTCTAGTCATGCTGCCTATTCTGATAATCACCTCTAGCTCTCCCTGATAATTGGGAAATCACTGAGCCCATTTTGAAGGAATGATCTCTAAGTATCATTACTGCCCTGAAATACATTGAGCTTTTCTAAGATGTTGGCTCTTTCCTCTCAAGTAAATTTCTCAATGTACTGCTGAAAAGAGTGTTCTCTGGGCATACACAAGGGTGGGTAAGTGGGTAAATTTGATAAGAAATATATATTAGTCTTGGCCCCTAGTTCCTGAGACAGAGCTCATAATACCCTTGTAGATAGAGACACTAGAAGAATCTTTTGTTCTAATAGTTGGTCTTGGCCCTGGTTCCGGGCATATAACTCCTCAAATCCTTGACATCGCCGAAGTGTTTTCTTTTTGTATGCTATTGAGATGACTAAGAGCCAAGGGCTCCTGGATACCTAGATGGGAGGCTGGTTGTCAGGGGACATAACCATGTGATCAGAATTGGCAGTTTCTGTCTTACCTCTCTGTATCCTCCAGGGGAGGGCACAAGGCTGAATGCTGAGTTCATCAACATCACTTGATGACTTAATCAATTATTCTTACATAAGAAAGCCTCCATAGAAATGCCCAAGTATTGAGTTGGGGGAGCCTCTGGATTGCTGAATATTTAAGGTGCCTGGAGGGTGTGCAGTGAGAGAGAAGGCATGGGAGCTCTGCCCTTCTCCCATATCTTGCCCTCCGAGTCTTCCATCCAGCTGAACATCTATGTCATTTGTGAGACCCTTTATAATAAACAATTAAACAGAAGGAAAGTGTTTACCTGAGTTCTATAAGCCATAGGAGGGCATTGTGGGTAACCCTGATTTATAAGCATGTGACACATCCTGGGCCTGGTGACTGGCATCTGAAATAGGGTGGTGTGTGGTACCGAGGCCCTCACTTGTAAGACTAATGCTTACTTCAATCACATTGAGGTACAGTGTAGGGTACCCTGACAGTGCCCACTAAGAATTGTTTGGTTTCTCAAATTTTCTGTAGTTTGAAAAAGTGTGGGGATTGAAAGCCCCCAAATTTAGTGCCCGGAGATAAGGTCTTCCACAGGGAGTGAGAATTTAATTTTTAAGTGTATATTTTTTCTTCAGTCTACATGATTATCTCACTCCAGATTTCTATTTCCCAAAGTCTTTAAATCCCTTCATCTATAATATACCAGAGATGTTCTGAAATTCAACTTTATTCAATTTGTATACATACGTGCATAGAAAAAATAATAAGACATACATGAAAATTATAACATAGAAATTTCAGGACAAAGTGTGCAAAAGGGAGAATGGGAAACTGGGATCAGAAAAGCTTTGGTTATAATTATGATTCTTCATTTCTGAAAATAATAGACATCTGAAACAAAGGCAGTAACATTTGTTGGATCTTGATGGTGTGAACACAAATGTTTGTTTATTCTTTGACTTTTCTATGTTTTCAAAATATTTCATATTAAAATATTTTATGATCTTAAACAATTGATGAATCTAACAGTTGTAAGTAAATATGCTCATAATATGGATCATATTACAAAATTTGCTGAAATTTGAAAAAGTCATTTTAAAAATAAATACCCTTGCAAAGATTGTTTTTTAAAAAAGGTGATTTACCACTGAGTGTAGCTCAGTGATACACTATTTGAGTAAAATAAGTGAGACCCTGAGTTTGATTTCCACCAAAACAAACAAACACACACACAAACACACACACACACACACACACACACACACACACACACACAGAAACACAAATTTCTAGGAAGACAAAAACAAAGGGAAATGAAAACAAATAAATAAAATTTGTTTCTCAATTAATTATTTATTAATAAATCCTTATTATGTGGGTTTTTTGATGACTAGTTAGGCCAGCCTGATAATTTTAATCAGCTCTTTCTGGAAACCTGCAGATTCCTGAGTTTCCTTCTTCCTAACATATACTAAAAGTAGGGAGGGGAAGAAGCACAAGAATGGAAAAACTACAGTCTACCATTAAAGTTATCTCAATAAATAACACTGAGCATATATGTTTTGTTTAACAGTTTTCACTTGCAAAGGGTTTCTCAAAGCATGAGTTCTATGTCAAAAAGTCACCTCTACCTTGATCATCTTACACTGGCAGCTGTGATTAGTATTGTCCTTTTCAGTGGTTGCAATAGAGTGAAATGAGAGGAGGAGCTACTAAAGTTAAAAATGCTAGCTATCCTGATTCGGGTTCATATATTCTATGGGATTTTCTGTATCTTTACTTCAGAAAGAGTTAAACCAAGAATCATCAAAGAGGAGAAAGGTGCAGCTCTTAATAATCACTTATATTATTAATAATAATAGAAGAATAACTGATCAGGCAAATCAGCTAGATGGAGATACCTAGGTAGTATTGTGTGGTTTGGAATCAGATGCGCTGAGTTCATACAGTATGACAGTAATTTGAAAAGGGGACATTTAGGAATGCCTGAGTAAATGCATTCTCTCCTCAAACTGAACTATTGGGCTCCACCCACTTTCCCCTTCCAGGTTCCATAAGGGAAGAAATGGACCAAGACAACCTGGGTGATGGTCCTAAAGCTTTGGAAGTTCAAAGGGCTTCAACGAGGCCTGTTTTTATTTAACCCTCTCATTCACATGCAATGTAGAACTTCATCATCGGGTGCAGATGCCAAGGCTTAACAGGATGGATACAGTTCCAAGGTCTCACAGCCAGGTAATAGAGCCTGGCCTCCAGTACCTCTCCTTGACACTTCATTGATTCTTTATTCTTTTTCTCTACATGTTCCCTTGGTCTTAACCTTATAATTCCAGGGAGCAAGGGGGAAAATCTAAGGTAATCCTCTCTTGTAATTTTTTATCAATTTAATAAATCATTAGAAATGACCTCTAGTGGTGGTTGTTTCATTACCATAAAACTAACAAAGGTTGTCTGCTTTGACTAAAGTAGCTGATTGTGGAAGATGTTAACCACATATGTATCCATACCAAAAGCTTTCATTTTGTATAGAAAATAGTCATATCAATACCAGTCTCTCTTAATATATAGCCAGATTTTTTTCTTTTAGGAGTAAAGCAATAAGTAGAGTGGGGAAGGCTTTTTATACAAAGTTACATGACATTTTCTGTTTTTGTTATATTGATAAATTCATCATCTACTGCTTCCTAACATATCACCCCCAAAACTTAAAAGCATCAAACAACACACATTATCTCAAACTTTCTGACAGCCATTTGACTGGAAGGCTCTGACTCAGGATTGTAAGGAAGGTGTAGGGAACATTTTGAATGGGGCTGTGGTCATCGAGAGCCTAACAGATCCCCTTCAGGGTTAGTTCACTCACATGGTGAGAAAGTTGATCTTGGCTGTTAGAACCCTCAACTCTTCTCTACACAGAATATTTCTCTATAGAGTACCTTGCTCCCCTCAGAGCAAATGATACTGGAGAGCAAGACAGAGCAAGGAAGATCTTCTGAGATGAAAGATGCAGTCTTTTTATAATGGAATCTAGAGTAATGCTTCATTCTACTGCCATATCCAGTGAGTTATAAGTGAGTCATTAAATGTAACCCACATACAATGGAAGGGAAATTGGGCTGCATTTCTTGGATGAAAGCATATCCAAGAATTTGTGGACATGGCTTTACAACCTTGCTTTGAACAAATGCTCAGCGTTTGCAAGAGAAAGCACATAAAGTGAATTTATTTCTTTTCAGAGAGTTCACACGCTGGTAAAACTGATAAAAACAGATAAAAGCTCTCTTGCTATTTCATTGATACTTCCTTCTATTTTCTTTGCAGCTCCCCCTCCTCTGTGGGCCTTGGAAGGCTGGATGTTTCCAGCTGCTCAGCCTCAACTTTATGGACACTCTTACCTTACAACTTCATCCCAAACTGTGCTTTATATACCATCTCTACTCCATCACTCTCATATTTCTATCTTCATCCCTGATCTCTCCTTTCAATTTCCATTTTATATATCCAGCTGCTCCTTGACATCTCCACACAGACTGCATCAATTTAAAATGTACCATGGCTAACAGAGAACCCTCAGTTCCTTCCACTTCTTTCCCAGCCTTCTCATTTTTAGTAAATCTACCCACATGTTTAAACTCTTCTTATTACGTATCTAATCCCTGAGCAAGTCTTGTCAGCACTTCTTTATAAATATTTTGCTCAAATCTACCAAACTTTCTCCACCTCCACTGCCACCACTCTGGCCCAACCTACCTTTCTTTCTCACCTGGACTACTGTAATAGCCTAAAGAGAGCCTTCTTCCTGCTTCTCTCCTTCCTCTTCTCCCTTCCTCCCTCCTTTCCTTCTTTATTCCTCCATTTCTTTCTTCTTTCTTCTTAGTTCCTGTAACTATTTTTCATTACAGCAGTGGTGGTATTGTGAAAATGTTGTCAGTTCATGTTACTCCGCCATTTAAAATTCCGTGTGGCTTTATATTTCACTTAGAGCAATAAGTCTCAACTCTTTGGGCAGACTTACAATCTTTTACCTGTCCCTTGTCTTTGCCAACTTTCCACCCACATTGATCTTCACCATTAGTATATACCGTGTGTGTGTGTGTGTGTGTGTGTGTGTGTATGTGTGTGTGTTGGTGGGTGTTTGCATGTATACGTGTGTTATGTGCATGCTGCGTGTATTACTGTATTAGTGTGTGTGTCTGGGAATGTGTCTGTGTAAATTGTGTTTGTGTGTGTGTGTGTGTGTGTGTGTGCACCAGGGGGTGTATCTGGCATGCTCTTGTCTACACAAGCCATCCTGATTGATAGGCAGTTTATATGGAATAGAATAGAGAGCACCCTGGAGAATACTCAGAGACCACAGACATCCTCTTTCTCAATATTTATATTTCTCTGGAGATTCATTAAGTTTAAGGGGTCTCTTGTCAATTGCATCTTGCTCTAAACAATGCATCTTGCTCTAAACTTGGGTTGTTTAATTATATTTCTGCCTGTTTAGAGTCTATGTCAACAAGTAAACTGCAAATACCACAGAAGACTGGATCTTTCTATCATTCACTTAGCTCAGTGCCAGAAATGTACAATGTACTCACAAAGAAAATGAATGAATACACCTATTTCACAGCTTGCATTTCATTGTGACCTTTTGGTGTACTGTTTTTACCATAGTCAAAGTACCATGCAATTGTCATTCCTTAAAAAGGATCTCTTTGCTTTTAGAAAATCTCTTAGAATTTGTGTAATTTTAAGCTTCAGGCATTATGCTGTCCCTTAGGGGAAGCTGTGCAATGTTCTTGTGTTGCACCTCACTGTTAAATATACAGGGTACACCGAGCATTGCCATCATGTGAGAAAGTTTTGCCTCCTTTTTCTTGGAGTGTCCCAGTTCTTCATGTGGTAGGTATAATGATTAGTATGAACCAGAAGATGTGGGTTTGTATATATCTGAGATCTTTATAAATTACAAAGCCAAAGTCAGCAGCTTAGTCCTTTGGAGAAACAGAAAAATAGATTAGAAGCTCAAACATATAGATTGAAAACAAGAATTTAAAATTCTTGGTATCCCCTTTAAGGTCATGATCAAAAAAGAAGATAGTTTTTTCACAACATCCCCATCAGACACAGTTATGTTAAGGTCTAAAACAAATTTACCTAAGAAACAAATTGCATTTTGAGAAAAAATCTATCTGTTGTTTTTTTTCAGTTGTAGTTGGATGCAATAACTTTATTTTACTTACCTATTTATATGTGATGCTGAGGATCAAACCCAGCAACCTGCATGTGCTAGGCAAGCACTCTGCCACTGAACCACAATGCCAGTCCCTCTGTTGCTTTTCTTAAGGTATCTTAAAGAAGCATAGGTTTTCAATAAATTTGTAAGTGAATTAACAATGAGTTTCTCTTTCCCATGTGAGTGCCCCAAATCACCAACTCATAGTTTACCTTTTTCTTCCTTGTGCTAGTGTGAGTTCAGTTATTCTATAGTATTTAAGCTTTAGAAACAGATAATGCTGTATGGAAATGCCAAGAATGCTACTTCTGATGATTTCCTTTAGGAAGATTTATTTAAAAACCTATATATTTCTACATTATAATTTTCTACAATCAACAAAAAGAAAAAAAACAACTTGAAGTTCTAGTGATCACTGGGAAAGAAAAATTTTTGTTCTGGATTTCTTTCAAACTTTGTTTTCAACAGGGAGTAAGATAGATAGAACTTCACATTCTGCCTGTCTTCAAACCTGTGTGTGGTGTGTGTATATGAGCACATCCATGTGGACAATCTTATCTCAAAATTTCTCTCCTAAGTTTGATTTGAGAGGTTTTAGTCAGATCTGGCATCACCATGACCAAAAAGCCAGAGAAAATCAAGGTAGAGAAGGACAAGTTTATTTGGGGCTCATAGTTTCAGAAGTTAAGTCCATGGTCAGCCAGTTCCATAGCTCTGAGCCCAAGATGAGGCAGGATATTATGGCAGAAGGCTGTGGCAGAGGACAGCAGCTCAGGACATAGCAATGAAGAAACAGAGTGCTTTGCTTGCCAGGGACAAAGTGTAAACTGCCAAGTCACATCCCTGAGACCTGTCTTCTCTAGTCACACCCTACCTGCCTACCAGTTAATTCATATCAGTGGATTAATGCCCTCATCACGTCACAATTCTCATCATCTAAACATTTCACCTCGGACCATCCTTGAGTTGTCTCATACATGAGATTTTGGGGGACAACACATAACCACACCATAACAGAGATATGATAAAGATATTTAATTGCAAAACATCTACATAAGTTGTATGACAATTTATGATTACAAACACAAATGGACATAGAAGCAATTACCCAAGAACTGTGTTTTTATTGTATTGCTTTACCTGTAAATGCACTGTGTGTTTAAGTTAGTTTGTTTGGTTTTCTCTTATATTAAGAAAAAGCATTTGTTAGGGCTGAGATTTTAGGATACATTTTGCGCATTGCATATATTTTCCTCTTATTTATGAGAAGACACAGAGAAATGTGGCAAATTAAACACAAATGCTAGTGATTCTAAAGCTCATTTGAGTTTAAATTTTTACTACAGTCAGGAATAATTAAAAAATATTTTATTAGAATCGGGAGTACTCCACAGAAACTGAAGATATCCTCACTTTTAAAATTGTGGTCTTATTCTTACTCTTCTAATTTAGTTCATTATACTCATTTTAGCATTCAGGATAAATTTAAGTTGAAATACTTATAATTTGGGGATGTATATGATAGGGAGAATGCCCTGAATTAATTTTGGTTAACCCTTCAAAACTCACAAGTTTATATCTAACAGAAAATAATTGCATTAAAATATAATTATATTCTCATAGTCTTTACCAATAAAGTGAATTCTAGGTAAACTAGTTATAGAAACTGACATGATGTTGAATTCTTCTGGTCTTCCAAACTTCATGTCTCCCAAATGATATCTGGTTTCCAGTTCTTCCACTCACTCATGGCTTTCTCACTCTCATTAGTTAGCTCTTGCCCATTTGGATGAATAAGCGCACTTCATTTTAGATAGTGGAGCAGTCTGTTATATAAAAACATGCTCTTTGTTCATAGTGTGGTGTGATTTTTAAATTAATTTACAAGCTATATAGTCCTAGCTTGGGAGGGAATAAAAACACCCAGAAAAACAGATTTTAATCCTTCCATGAGGCAATTTGGAGAAGTTGTATTATTTTATAATCTTAAAAATTAGAACTTATCATATAAAATTAAATAAAATATAAAACTTCTGTAATTTATTATCAGGATTTGACAATAATGAGCTGTATGTAATACATTTGTGTTTTACACTTTAATTTTTCATGTAAAAGAATTTTTGTATATAACATTAATTCAGTGAATAACACATATACTATTCAAGTCCTAGAAAGGGGAAGACTGAAGTGGAAGGTAAAGAGATATTATTAATAAAGCAGAGTTATTTTGGAGCATAAAACAAGCAAACTATAAAACCCAAAGAAGAAGTTTTATGGCAAGTAGTTATATCCCAAGTACCATTTTAAAAGGTACATTAAATTTTCTACAGTTCCATATAAATCAAATGTCGGTATTTACACCTTTATTGAAGCTTTTTATTTTGGGGGGTACAAATAAAAAATATCAATGACAGACAGAAAAAAAATTTGGAATTCTTTATGAGGATGAAAAAATCCAGGAATATCTTTAATTGTACCATATTAATTTGAAATACTGAATTATGCAGTTATTTTGCCAATTTGAATCTCTCTGCACCTTATTTTGCATGTGGTATTAAATGCCAATAGACATTTTGCTGTCACTTTCTGAAATGTTTGCCTGCAACAATTTAGATAGATACAAAAGATAATGAAGGACGGGAATTATGGTTACTGACATTAATTCCAAAGCATTTCTGTTCCGTTATCATTAGCCTCTAGGAGTTGAACTGTGAGTCAATTAGATATACAAGCTTAAACTATAGCCCTGACCATCAACTTTGAAAGGTTTTGGCAGGCTTTGTTTAGATAGGGGAGTGAGACAGGGTGGATACTCTAACACACAATTCTGTCTGTTGCTGAAAAAAAAAAAAAAAAAACTCAATGTGTATGCTGTACCAAGATGGAGTTGTTGGAAAAATCTTTGTCAATTAGACCAGCAATATATTTCCTAGTTGTTTTCCATTTTATGTTAACTTACCAATAGTTAACCATGAAATTATTAGTACATTTTTCAAGGTAAGAAAGAAATTATGGACACGATGGGAAGACAAACTGATTGTCTTTTGTAATAACTTGCAACCACTAGATTGTGATTATAACCAGCCTCCCTCTGGGTCTCCCAACATTTCCTTTAGTTTCTGGTCTAGTCTCCAAGAAGCAATAGCATCAACATTTTTATACAATAGAATTCTATCACCTAAATACAGGATTTTATTTAAAATGTTTTATTATCTAAATTAGGAAAATCCGGACTCATTATTTTTCAGTGTTCAAGTTTTCTCCAAAGAAAATGTGAAATACAATTACCAAATGGAATGGTACATGTAAAGTGATTATCACGGTGTCTGGCATATATTTAAGACCCAATAAAGTTAGCAGGAATTATTATTGTTTTTACCTTTTCATGGTTATTTTAATCATCATTATTTTGTGCTCACTGTGAATGTATTGAAGAAACTGCATACTGAAAAGGATGCAATAGGATTTTTTTTTCATGAGAAGTCAAAGCCTGTGAAATTTTATTTATACAAAAGAATAAAAATATCTATTTTAAAAGAACTGATTTTAACTTGTATTTTTCCGCTTTTCCTGTTCCTTGAACATGAAACTGCTTTCAACTCAAAGATTTGAGATAGGTAATTTTAAAATAAACACTCTTTACCTTCCTCCTGCAAGAAAACAAAGAGCCAAGTTTCCCATTTTACTATGGTAAGCCACATTATTTTCAGTTGGAATATTGGCAACTGCATGAAATAGATTACCAGATATGTTGGCAGGAAGGTATGAGCTGTACAAAGGCATTACAAAAAATCCCCAAAGAAAATGAGATGGTAAAATAACAACAGAAAATAAAACACAACAAATTAAGAGAATGCCAGATATTTACAGCCTACATCATTGTGATTTGTGTTCTACTTAGCATAAAAGAAAACGAGAGAATATTTCTCATCAGGGATCACGGATGTGGCTGGCAGTAGCCAGTTTGGGAAAAAATGTTCATTCTAAGAAGGGAGAAATGCACAGTTAACAACTTGCTGCGATTATAACCATGTCTTGGTCTTCCTGCAGCTCTGTTACTAAAAATGACACAAAGCAAATGATCCGATGTCTTACAGAAATGACATGTTTGTCACAACATTTAGAACAAACTACTCAGAGTCACAGGCACTGGGTCTGGGAGAGCAGAGGTGGATGGCCACGCACTCAGATGAGGGATGTTTATCTTTATCTGTATGAAGTCGGAGAAGGGAAGCAGAGCTCTACAGCCTGGAGGCTTCTGCACTAATGATTCTAATAGTCCTGTGCCGGTTTTTATTCTTCCGTTTTTTATGGCTGCTGTGATGACTCCCTGAGGAAGTAGAAGAAGCAGCCTTCTGAGGTTTCACTCCCTGCACAGATCCATCCAGATCCTCAGGGTCCTCCTGGCTGGGCTCATTTTTCTGATTGTGGAAGTCTGGAGAAGTATCACTTTCTGTCCCACTTCCTGGCTCCCTCTTTTCAATGAGCTGGTCCTGAACTCCCGCCAATGCACTTACTGCAGCTGCCGAAGTAACTGAGGAATTACTGAAGAGCCGCTCAGCTTCCTTAAACTTCCGATTCCTTCTATCATTTTTGCTATTGGAGTTTTTTTGGTTGGTCAGATACCGATCCCAGCCACGAATAATATTGGCATACATCTGAGTTTCTTCCAGGTAGCTTCCTTTAAAAGCATAGATCTGTCTCTCCAAGTTTGCCAGTGTTTCCGCCAGCTCCTGCTTCCACTTCACAAGCTCTGCCAGCTCCCGCCGGGTGTCGGGGATCTGCGGTGGCGCCCCTTGTTTTGCATCGCCATGTTGGGCTGAGGCGCGCCGCCGCCGCCTGCAATAGGATTTTAATTCTATGGTTTGTACATTGGTTTCTTATCAGGTTAACTGAGGATGACACTATTATAAATTTAGATTGAGTCCTATGTAAAATTGTGATGTACATGATATTTTTACTTTTAAAAGGTTTATATCTTCTTCTTTTTAAAAAATTCTTAATACCTTTTTGATTGTAGATGGACACAATATCTTTACTTTTATTTATTTATTCTTATGTGGTGCTAAGGATCAAACGCAGGGCCTCACGAATGTGAGGCAAGCGCTCTGCCACTGAGCTACAACCCCATCCCTGTTTATATCTTCTTATACAAAGTCTATAAAGTCTTCTGTCTCTCCAAGCAGGTATTTCTGATTGGGAAATTAAACAGGTTCATTTATTCAATTCACAGTCCATTCAACATCAATTCTTTGTATTTCTTTTTATCGTTTCTTAGCCCTAGTTTCTTATTCTGCTGTGTTAGGGTCCTGTTCTCTGTTGTACAGGGAGTCTGAGAGATATCTGAGCAATCTAATAGTGAATGATTATTAAAAATTGATAATAGGTTAATCTACCTTTGGAGTTGCTATTCACAGCTCTAAGAAAGCAATTAAAAGGATTTAAACCATATTTTAAAATGTTTACCTGTCAATGAGAATCTCCTCCTTTGTATCCCTTGTCAAGAGGTTTATCATTGTCACCCAGGGTTGCTCCAAATCTCTCTGTAGATCTTTAGCACATTCATTCAATACCCTCCTTCAACCATTCCCATGTTTTGGAATTGACATAAACCCCTAAAGCCTACTTTGTGGTGAGTGCTCCTGATAAGAAAGAAACTTACCTTTCTTCTCAGATGTACTATTTTGTTGCCTCATTCTTTCAGATATTTCAATAGAGCTTATGATGTTAGGATTCACAGATGCATTGTTACTCCTGCAAAACTATTTTAACAGCTTTCTTCACTTTCTCTCACATTGCAGTAGGAATTGTGGAGTGCATACTTGGTAAAGGTTAGTTTTTGTTTTCATTTTTTAAAAACATGTTCAACTCTTACATGTAAAGCTTTGCCTCTCTTATCTTTTGTTTTATTTTGTTTTTCCTTTCTTATTTTTCCTCCAAGATTCATTTGGTGTCTCCTCACCCCCATAATAATAGAGCTATTGCTACCAGAAAGAGGACTTGAATAGCATGATGGAAAAAGTTGAGAAAACACTTTGAAGAACACTGTCCTCCTATAACACCTGTTGAAGAGATGTCTTCAGGAGACTGAGGCAGAAGACTGCCTGTCACTATGGCTGAAAGGACCCTGCCTTCTAAGAGTGTGAGTAGCAGGGTGAAGCAGAGAGGACTTTGAGCTATTCTTCCATGTAATCCCTTGAGGAGGTTTGGTCTGGTTTCTTTTTTCTTTTTTTGGTGCCAGGGATTAAACTCAGGGGCACTCGACTACTGAGGCACATCCCCAGCAATATTTTGTATTTTATTTAGAGACAAGGTTTCACTGAGTTGCTTAGCACCTCGCTTTTGCTGATGCTGGCTTTGAACTCTCAATCCCCCTGCCTTGGCCTCTTGAGCCTCTGGGATTGCAGACTTGTGCCACCGTGCCTGGCCTGGTCTGGTTTCTTAATCTCTGTTTCTCTAGCATCAGCACAACATCTAGCCCCTCCCAAGTATTCAATTAATGGAGTTTCATGTAGAATACACAGTGGGTACCTAATGGACTTCCACAGAGAAACCACAGTTACAAATCGTGGGGGACAAGAGGCGCCTGCCAAAGAAATTATTAGTGTTGAGGAGAAAAGAGGGTAAAGGCCACGTGACAAACCAACCATTAGAAGCCATGGATCCCACAGTATTTCAAACAGAAAACCTTTGACAACAAAATAAGTTTTATAATTGTCTTAGGCTAACTTGTTCAAAAATTAACTCTTTGGATAAAGTTTTACTGTCTCAAACACAATTAGGTGAGGTAAAATCAGTTTAAACCCTCATTTTAAAAATAACTAGGTGTGCCTACAAAATTGTGTTGAAAATTCTGATGATATTTATACAATGCAATAAACAATGTTGTACTTGTGTGTTAATAAAACAAATACCCTAATAACATCCTATTCAAGAGAACATGCTTTTTTTTTTTAACAAGACTCTACAGATCATCTCTCTGACATCAAGAACCCTTTATATTCTTTTGAGAAATGTTGCTGGCATTGATTAATATCACTCCTGGAGGCTATTTCCAAGCCAATGTTGTAACTAAGTTGAAGGAGCAGGCAGGTGTGTTGGACCTTTTTAATGCAGGATTGACACCTCAATAAATCAAAGGCAATAAAGGAAAATAATTAAGAAGAAAATACAGAAACTATTCACTCAAAAAATCATACACAGCACTAGCTAAATCAGTTCCTATTAAACTGATTTAGATTTACTTTGTATTTTTCCTTCTTTTACTAATAAACACTTAACATTTTCTTGCTCTTTTTCTCCTCAGGGTATTAAAAAGAAACCATCAATATGTGCACATTATTAAAATGAATGTAAGCCTATAAATATATATTATTCATACATATACATAAGCTTATATTCATTTTTTAGAAAAAAAAAAAAATATATATATATATATATATATATATATATATATATACACATTAAATATTCACACATATAGCTAGACAAATCTCTGTTTTCATATATAGGAAAAAAATCTTTTGAAAACTTAATGGAATTCTGATCAAAACTACTATCTCATAGCTTATATATATACATATATTTTTACTTATTTTCTTTCGTTATTTTTTTGGTAGCAGGAATTAAACCTAGGGGTGCTTAACTACTGAGCAGTCCCAGGCCCTTTTTCATTTTTTATTTTGAGACAGGGTCTCTCTAAGTTGCTTAGGGCCTCGATAAATTACCTGAGGCTGGCGTTGAACTTCAGATCCTCATGCCTCAGCAACTGGGATAACAGGCATGTGTCACCACGACCATCTCAGAGTTTATTTTGCCCAATCCAAGTGGTAGTAATGAAGAAGTTTATAAGATTCAGGAACTGGCCTTACTTAAATGATCCTAATTTTTCTGTTGAAGTTTCTTCCTACATTCCTGTTGTTGATGTAAGGCTGCTGTGTCCACCAGTTCAGACTAGGTTTAAGTGTTGAGTTCTAGTCCATACGTGTCACAGGCTTCCCCCAGGTATGAGTGCTGTGCATCTTAGATTTTGTAAAGGAATGAAGTCTAAGGAAAAAGGGCAACAGTCAACCACATTGTCCTGTTCAAGAATGCACATGTTTTATTTAAGTATGCTCCAAAGGTCTATTTTTTTCCAGTATAATGCAGGTATTATGCTATCCTTTGAAATAAGATATATGAACTTCAAACAAAATTGTCAAAACAATGACCTTAGTTACTCCATATGGTACACAGAAATAATTACATTTCACTTACAATACAGATGCACTTAACACAGCCATCAATAGTCACTCACCACCAACACAGTATATTTTTTAAATCACCTAAAACATCAAAAAGTTTTTTCTTTTCCAAATATATAAAGAAATTAATATTTTGGATAAGTGATCAATGAAAAGAGGAGGCAGAATTGTCAACTAAAATAACCTAACTGCATTTTCCTTGATATATCACCAAGAACTTGAAAATAGAACTTCTTGTTGGGAATCAAAAGACATTAAGTATTCCTGATTGTAATTCCTTTGTCTAGTTTTTAAAAAGGTTCTCAATAAATGCCATCAAAGAAGGTTCACTATATATTTGCTCTAGAAGCATGAAGTGACAAGAGGCAGGTGTCAATATAATTGTTAATATTCACACTGCTGGAAGATCAGTAGCTTTTTAAAAGACATACTAGGAATAAGGCCAATTCTTCCCATGAGACAGTAGTTTATCTTACTTTCACTCAGCAAATGTTTATTAAGAGCTACTGTGTGCACAGCACAGTTCTAAAAGCTATTCTAGAAATGGGAAGCAAGAATTTCTGACTTCACTCAAAAATGATTGGATTAATTAATTTTTATAAGTTATGATAAGCATTTGAATATCTCTATAATAGAGGGATAATTATTAACTCTTTCCATGTATAGAAACTAAGCTTTATTCCTTACAGTGGTGGGTGGCTCGGAATGAACAAAACATTATTTGACATAAAACTTTTTTTACATTCACGTCTGCTGATGTATTTTAAGGGTGTAAAGTTATAAAGACTTTTCACTTAAATGTACACAGAAATCAGTCTTGCATCATCAAGCTCCTGTCCTCCCAATTTCGTGGAGAATGCAGCACCTTGCCAGGACCTTTCTGAGATAAATTGGTGCCACCTTCATGAATGGCATTGGCCGAATGTTTTCATCAAATACTGCAACATGAAGAACTCCCGTTTATCTCTGCATTCCAATTCATATTAGATATTCTCAACATGTATTCAAGATCTAAAGCAAAATAAATAATACATCAAGTAAGATTCTGAGATCGCCAATCCTGTAATATTAGTCCCAGTCAACTCTTCAGGAAACACATCCCAATATATCTAGTATCTGGGCTTTTCCATAAACAGCAAAGACATTAGAGATAATTCATAGAAGTCAACTCCTTTTCTCTAGCTTTTGACAAGGGGATTGATGACAATCTACTTAGAAGATAATTTATTGGGGAATACAAAAGTAGGAAAGTCACTTGAACTACAGTGAATGCTAGTTTCTCTGATGATAATGAACCCAATACAAAGGTACCCTAGAAATAGAGAATGCACTGGGTCACAGCAATACAGTGGACCAAAGAATACTACTGAAAAACATGGATGACATGGTAGTTTGGGATTAAAAAGTCACCTAAACCTTTCAACACCAGAAGTTTTTCTATGGATGTGGCTCTTACTGTACCTATAATCTGGAAAGTACAACCACCAAAAAAACCTGATTCCTGATACAACATATGTGCAGTGAATTATTGCAGTTGTAACAGTCACGCGGTGCAAGATTAAATGATAATACTGAACTATCTGAACACTTCATATTTACTAGTGAGCATCCCCATGAGAAATGCTGCAGTTCTAAAAGGAGTTTATTTGCACAGCCCACCATGGAACAATCCGCTTGTTGTAAGTGCACAGAAATTCCCCTTTATACAATTATGATTTATCATGCCTATTCTGAAGACAATATAAGGAAACAGAGATCACTGCTCCAAAGAATTCTAGCATGCATTATGATGGTTTCCTTCAGTCAATACAAATGTGTTGTATGAGTTTTTTCCCATATGTAATAATCTTCATTATAGCCAATGTTCATGGTTTTAACAGGAAAAATTTTTATCAAAATGTTTTCCGTGTTTTTTTTTTTTGTTTTGCATTCAACTGGAACATTTTGTTCAAAGATTTATTTTATTTGTTTTGTGCTCATTCATAAAGTCAAAGGGCCACAGAATATTCCTCTATATAACAGGTCAAACTCTGTCTAGAAATGTCATTGGTGGTTTTATTCACATCCTCGAGTTTGGAAGAATTATTTTTGTTTCACTATCAGCCTTCTTGTTTTGCTGTCTTAATCTGCAAAACGTTTATTTTTTTATTTTTCTTCTTTCATCTACATTGAGATTCTTTCCACAGCCAGGGCTCAAATTCTCTTAAACCAAATACAATTGTCTTACAAGGCAGACACCCTGACAATATTTCCTCCTGAGTACTTGGGAGACTCTGGCCTGTCATCTGCTTCTGGTGTGGTTACTGGAGGTGTTGGGATGCTTATTATTGCTGTAGTCACGTAAGGTTGTTCACAGTTTAGTTTAACACAGTCTTCCATTTTGACATTTAAGCTGGATCGGCTGATGAGGAAAAAAATAGATTTAAGAAAAGAAGATATTTATTTAATTTTTATCATAAAGCTGAAAAATGTACATTTTAATGATTGTAAGTAGCATTTTAAATGTTCAGGAAAATTATCATGTAAAAATGAAACATCAAAACGTAATATGAAACATCAAAACTTAATATATATTATCTTGAACATTAACCAGTTCATTAACATTAAAGACAATTCTTAAAGCCAGATCAACTCTTTCTCATACAAACTGCATTATAAATGTAAGGAAGAAAAAGGACCAGGTAAGATTTGGACAACCTGAACTGAGCAAAGTAAAATAACTTTAAGATAGAGACTCAGAGTTTGATATGCCATGTGATTTCTCAATTCCTTTGTCCACAATCTCCTTTCATTATTATGTCTTTTTGAAGTATATAATGCAAATTAGCCCTCAATTTATTGATGATCATATCTTAAGAAGCCAAAAAAGTTAGCTGTTCCCATTTAGTAATTGAAGGTTTTCTCAAAAGATATTCTTTACCAGTATGTTATACTCTTTGGGAGAAGGAGGAAGGAGAAGGATCAAGAAGAGTATAAACAGGAATTAAAACTATTTTCATGGAAAATGGCTAAAATGTTTATGTCATAATATTTTCTTCTTAAAACTGTCACCGTTTTCTACTTTGTTTTATGATGGATGTAAAATATCTTAAAGACAAAAATTCTTCATTGTCCTAAATTTTAACATTGTGGTCCAATTTTTATAAATCAACATAGTCTGAATTCAGAATCTCATCTTGGTTTTCAACATAGCTTCTTTTTTTATCTTAAAATGCATTTTATTTCAGTAGCCAAAGGCCATCAATCAAAGAAAGGAAAGAACACTAATTTCATGAAGATAGACAAATCCATGGAGTGGTTTACAGGAAGTGAAGAATGAGATGGGTCATCTAAAGCAACTTGGAATCATTAGCTACAAAAACTAAATGCAAGACATATGTCAAAATGGGACATTTAAGCAGTTTTGCAAAGTTTCACATCTTTTTTTAGCTTTTGTTATTTTTCAAAGTTATATGTAAAAGTTATACAAATCATAGTAACAGCTAAAAATACTAATCTATGAACGTAGTGATTTATAGCTTAAAGTTCTAGTTTGATATTTTCCCATCTTCAAATAGGTTGACATCGTTTGGGATACTCAGTTAAGTTGTGGTTGGAACTTCCTCAACTTGACAAGAAAAGCTGTATGACCAGCTTGCCAATGTATAGGTCTGGCAATATAGGGAAATGATCCATATGGAAAATCAGAATGTGATCCTTCATGGTCATTCTCTTGAATGAAAATCTCACTTTCAACTCCAGTTTCCTTTTGGATATGTAATTGTAAATCTTTGTTGATTTTAGGTTCTACTTTTTTAAGTAAAATTCCATTTTTTCTGTTTTGCAATGCAAACCAACCAATCTCTGACAATGACTTCACTTATCTTTTCACATGAGAGAGCATGTTCACAGATCCGAATTCCATCTAAAAGTTCAATAACCTGTGTGATGTTTGCTAGATATACAGCACATATACCACCCTGTTTAAGATTTGGATATAAAACAGGCAAAGCAACTTGAGGGTTTAACATATCCAAAGCTACGGCATCAAATGTTAAAGATTTGATATCTTCAGTTGCTCCAGATATATCCTTATGAATAAAATTCACATTGTCTGGCCATTCTTCAATGTGACTTAATTTCCATGAATCACGCCAGTACTTGTAATTCTTCTTGGCTAGATAATGGTGGTCTTTCCGTATCTCAAAACTTATGACTTGTCCTTGTAATCCAACTGCTTTTGATAAAACAAGCTCATTCCACCAGAACCCGAACCAGCTTCCAAAACAGTATCACCTGGGCTGATGTCCATCATTGATAGTATCATATTCATATCCTTTGGATATGTGATGGCAGGCCCTCTTTTCATCATTAATACATAATCTTCCAATGCCGGCCTCATCAGCATGAAACTCTTACCACAGGAACTCGTCAGTACCTGGCCTGGGAACTTCCCCATGATCTCGCTGTATGGTACTGACCCCCAGCTACTATTTAAGGGCCCGACATTGCTCAACCTAAATAATTTTCTATATTGTGTTTCTCTTTTCCCAGTCGCAGCTAAAATCAGCTCCCCAGCCCGAAAGGGTCCCTCTCTGGAAGTTGAGCAGGAAGAGGAGTCGTGAAGCTCTGTGGTCTCAAAAGTGGACTGAAGCACGGGGGTCAGCGGAAGATTCCCGGATTCGGAATATGCGGGACCAAATTGAGCCCGCTCTTCGCTTGATCTGGAGGGGGTGACTCGTCCCTCGGCGTCTCCAGTGATGAAAGACATGTGTTCCCAGTGCCCGGGATGCAGAGAGGGAGAGGTGGAGATGAGTCTGTGTCAGGGGCTTTTCTTCGTGTCGCCTCTGGCTCTCTGTCTGGATCTCGCACTTCTCTAGGCGAGGACTCGCAACACAGTAACCGCGCTTCTTGGAAAGGCGGTCGGCCAAGGCCACACAGGGTCGAATCGACCCGGAGCCACAGAAGCCTACCCAGGTGCCGCAGCTCCAGCAAGCCCTGACTGTGAAGAACTCAACATAGCTTCTTAAATGCCAACAAAGAAGCAAGACTGAACTTATAGAGGGTCACTCTAAGAATATATGCTCTTCAAATAAAAGAATGAAGTAAAAAACATTTTGGCAGAATTTGATCTTTCTAATGTATAATTTAAATGTATTCCTTTTTATTAGACATTTATGGTAAAAAAAATAGTAAATAATGAAAAGTAAAGGGAAAATGTCAGTGTAAAAGTTTCACATAAATTTTCCATAAATTAACTGGTAAACAATTTTAGAATTTAACTTATCTTTTTGATATCAGATTGACTTTTGTATTTGATGTGGCCAAAAATATCTTTTGGATCAAAAGTATAGGTTAATAAAAGATTTGTGTAGGCATAGTTTTAATTTTTACTGCTACATTGAATATGTTAGTATATTTTAGGTACTATTGAATAACTTTCAATCATATCGATGTCAGTTTCACTTGTCTTTTTAGTAGTTTTGACTGTCATTTCAGGCTCTTTGAGTTTACATATGGGGCTCCTGGGTATAGAGGTCCTTGCTCAAACAAACAAAAAATTGTAGAGTTGAAGCAATAAAAACATTGTTAGTCATCTTTTCTTCTTCCTGTTGTGAATACTGACATAATTACTATTTTTGACCCCAAGGGATATGCCAGTGGACTCCTCCTACTTGCTGCACAGTTTTGTCCCTTTCTCAGCCCTAGGAGCTGGGACTTTCCTGCTTATAGGTGGCAATGTGACAGCAGGGACAGAGCCTGTGAACCAGTAGGTTCATCCAGGTACCTGTTAGATAGAGGAGTTCTGTCCACACACCGGATTAGAATCGTGCTGAGCTCCTGCACGCTGCCTCGATGACTCCCAGATACGATGGCATTTGGGATGCGGAAAGGTTTTTTTTGTGTTGACGTGAACAGCAAGTGCTGGTGACTCCTTGTTGTGAAGAGAGAGATGGGCTGTGACTTGAAGGACGGTTAACGGTGGTAACTTCCATGCAGCTTTCTTCAAAGACTTGTTTATCCACGAATTCATGATTCTATTTCAGAGTTGGAAGAAAACGTGAAGAAAGCAGAGAAGCACATTTGAAATTAAAATAAACAAAATGTATAGCTTTCTTTTACTAACACCATTTTCCAACAGATTAGAATATTAGAACCACTTTTCTTTGACACTTGTGTGGAAATAAAATCTCTCTAGTTAGACTGAGGGATTTATGCGTGCCGGTGGATCCAGTGTTCATTGACAAATTAGCTTTATCTTAGAATATAATTTATGAATTTAAGGATAAAATCAGAAAGTCAGAAATTAGAAGGGAAAAACCCTGGAAATGAATATGGATAATATCTACAGGAAATTTAAAAATTTACATTGACTTTATTTTTTAAACAAATTGAAATCATGAAAAGAGGATATTTTATAGAACACCACAAGTAATACTGTTAAATAGTAGCAAATACCTTCACATGGGATTGAAAAAAATTTTAATCTGAAAATAAGATATTGAAGACACTTCTGATTTCTTTATATAATTTCTGGTATATAAGAAAATCTAACTTATTAGCTAAGAAAATAAAATGTTTATCTGTAAAATGGGTCACTGTGCTTGACTCAGAATGAATGAGCACTGAACTTTCATGGCCTCTTTACTTTGTGATATATTACAGGGAGAACTCATGACCTCAGTCTTTGTTCAGGGTGTGTGTGTGTGTGTGTGTGTGTGTGTGTGTGTGTGCGTGCGTGCACATGGATGTGCATAGTGCTGGGGATTGAACCTTGGTAGAGAGCACTGCTCTACCACTCAGCTACATTCCAGCCTTCTTATTTTTTTATTTTGAGACAGAGTCTTGCTAAATTGCCCTTGCTGGCCTCCAACTTGCAATCCTCCTGCATCAGCTTTGGGATAAGCTGAGATTGCAGGCTTGCACCACACTACCCCAGCTGTTCTCCATCCACTACCTTCTAGCCCATAGGAAATCAGTAATGGGCATCATTTCACACTCCCTATTTTATAGATGCACAGTGTCAATTTTACTTTTAAAATGTTTAGCAAAGAATTGCTTCCTAAAATGCCTATGCAAGAATTTTACCTTAGAAATAGAAGGGAAACATTTTAGTCTGAATTGCTAGAGAATAACTTCAATTACTGTTTTTCCTTTGTGTGCACAGAAATGGCCTTCTAATGGAATACTTTGCACATACCGAATTTCACTTAACCATCTCTCATCCTAAAATATTAGTAAAACAATTGAAGCAATTCACTGGCTAATAGGAAATAGATTGTTTCGGTTACTCATTGGTCATCTCTTTGCTGAGAAAAGCATTTGAAACACATGAAATTTAACATTCTACCATTTAGAGTCCAGAGAATAATTTGATTAGATAAGGCAAAATTTCATGTTAAATATTACATTTTAGAGGAAAAAAAGTGCACAAAAGATTCATAATCTTATTTCTTCTTTTACAATGTACATTTCACACACATAATGCAAGTTATCCTGAATGAGATTTTAATTTATCTCCTAGCAATTAGAATTGAAGAAGTCATTCTGTTATTGGTTACCCTATATTTTTATAGGTGGTGTTGAAAGTAATTTTTGATTTAAAAAAATAGTTTTCATTGGTAAAGTAATTGAAAAAAGGAAACAAGAGGAAAATGACAAAATGAATTCTACCATTATCATGTAAGTTCATCTAATATCATATAAGCTACAAAGTATCATTCTTTAAAACTTAATACTAAGTAAGTACTAAGAAAGTACTAATAGGTTATAGACTTGTCCATATCTTTGTTTAAAAATTCAAATATAATTTTGTATTACCTGTTAAAACACTTAACTGATTTCCATCTATCAGGACACAAAAATCAAAATTGCTCACTTGACTCCAAAGACTGACATTATCCAGCCACTGTCTCTGCTTCCACTTGGGCCATGCTACACTTGCTTCTTTGAGTCACCCTCAAATTCTTTTGCCTTCCCTTAGGCCAAGTTCCTCTTTCTTCATTCCCTTGGTTTCTTTGACTACTAGCCTTCCTGCCTACCTCTCCATCTTCCTTCCTTCCTTCCTTCCTTCCTTCCTTCCTTTCTTCCTTCCTTCCTTCCCTTTCTTCCTTTTGCAACTAATATATATATATATATATGTATATATATATATATAAAATATCACTTTTATCATAGTCACCTATGTCATTCTTTCATTGATGAGACATGTACATTAACCAAAAATGTTACCCAGCAAAAAAAGATGACATAGAGTTCTCTTCATATAATTGCAAATCTACATACAGTAGCCAACACTACTATAGAAGTGGTTCTAACCTTAGAGAAAAATAAGTTGTTTTAGAGACAGCATGGTCATTTTTGCTAGATTCCTACAGTGCATTAGCAAAAGAATCTCTCATCTTTGTTCAGCCTCTTTTGTCTTACTTTGACACGATATTGTTTCATTGGTGGTACATGCCAAACATCTGTTGAATGTTTTCAAGACCCTTTGAGGTCCTTAATTACTTTGGTTCCAGCAGGTAATTGAGGGAAATTATTTTATTAAAATACTTTAGAAAATGATTTTACTTATGAACTTTTCAGTACAACCATCTTGGCAAGTCTAGTTTGTATAATTGAGAGGTTAAAAAAAATTCTTCCAATCCTCTTCTCTACCCTGGAAGGAAATGAGAACTTCATGTCATGGCAAATTGCCAGCAACAAAAATGGAAATCAGGGTGAAATTTCAGTAAATAATTAACTGTGGTCGATTGGAAAGTAGAAGGTTTCCAAAGTGTTAATTAAAAAAAGAGTTTGTATTGTCAGTTTTAGAATAAAAGCTTGGTAGTTATTTTTGAACTATTTATCTGCTTTAAGAAATACTGATGGTGTTTGGGAAAAGCTGTTCATCTCCTAAGCACATTTCTCCTATTCATCCCAATTTCTCAGAAATTCAGTTTTGCCTAGTCCTCTAATCTCAGCAGGATTTCTCAGTCAGTTGCAAGGAATGATAAGTGTAATGCATAAAATCCAAATGAAACAAATAAAGCAAATCACTGGTTCTGTGGACAAGACAAGTTTGGGGAATGTTGAGATGTCAAGCAGGTTTTCCCCAAAGCTGGGTTCTTCATGACATATGTAAGGATAAAAGGAGGATACAGTGTACAATTTTTCTTAAATTAATTTGACATGGAACAGACTTCCATGCAGACAAAGCATTCAGAAACTACTATGCAGGGTAACACAATAGCTTTTAGCAAGTAGATGATTCCTAGTTATGATAAATAATATTATTTAAATTTATAATGTATTTTCTGGAACAGAGGCTAAGCACCAATCAGAGAAAGATCCCTAAAAAATACCTTTGAGTTAGCAATTCACTTAAATGAATAGCTACTTTCTAAATAAGATGTGCTGCAGATTTAGGGATGTTCCTGAACCATTTTGTCATCAAATCACAAACTAGTCTATTTAATTAATTTTGAAGAATTAACGTATCCCAGGCAGCTTAAGGGAGAAAAAACAGAAAATCTCTTTACTTGGTAATCTCAGCCAATTACTTATTCCTCAGATATCAGCCCACCATACTTCCCGTAACATGTGTTCTGGAAATTTAATGTTTGGTTGTTTCTTTCATTTATGGTTTAGTAAAAAGCTTCATGTGAATTTAACACATTAAGCTTTCTCAGCTTTTAAAAATTTAAAGAGTTTATTGGAATCTTTCCATTTGCTAAGGAAAGTAGCTGCCCTAAAAATGAGACAAATTTTTAGTACCAAACAATAATAAAAAAGTGAGAGTGGAAGGAAGTCAGTGGAAGGCAGTAGAATATTCTTTGCCTGGTGAATCCTGGGATGGCAGTGCTGGGCAGAAACAGTCAGGGAATTGGGTCAGCTGAAGAAATGACAGGATGGTAAGAGGACTCTGGGTAGGGAAAGGTAAGAATTGAAAGAAGATGTAGAAAGGCATCAGAAGCAAAATAATGCTTCCTATTTATTTATGTTTGGTGCCAAGTATTGAACTCAGGACCTCTCACAGATACCAGTGCTATTTTGTGCCACACATTTACTGCACTATACTTTTTATGGTGGAGGAGAGGGACAATACAGTTTAATACATGATAATAGATTATACACACTATTATGGGAGAAAAAAGGGAGAAATTAAGGTTGCCTACAATAGCCAGAAGAATTTTGATGGAAGCAGTGATATGTGACCTAAGTGTTGTACCCTGAATGGGAATTTGCCAGGTGGCTACATTAGGTAGTGTAGACAGGAGTGAAGAGCTAAGAGCAGAGGTGATTCAACAAGGCTAAACCTAGAGTAGGTAGGGAGTAGTATGTAATCCAAAATTCCTATATGAGTGATCATTAAAATATAGACAAATTAACAAAACTTAGATTATCCACAGAAACTTGGGTAGAAATTGAATAAATTTGTTTTTAGTAGTGGATAATAAAAACGAGATCTTTCTCAGGCTCCAACAAGGATTTATTTCTTGTCTATGCGTTATCTAGAATTATGTTTATAAAATTTTCTGATTTGGACCTTGCTGAGTACACTTGGCAATGGTTCTTAGAGTGTGATAGCAGTAGCCGTATCACCCATAACTTGTTGGAAATGCAAATTTTTAGGCTGCAACTGAAAACTACAGAATCAGAAGCTTTGGGAACAGGGCTCAATTTGCTTTTTAACAACAGGATCCAATTTGTGTTTTAACAACAGGATCCAATTTGTGTTTTAACATGCTCTCCAGATGATTCAAATTAATCTAAAGTCTGAGAAGTACCATAGCAGGATGTGATAAAAGACAGAGTATCAGTAACATCTATCTGTATGAATGTAAAAAGTCTTTTCCATGTGAGAATAAGATATTCATATATATTGCACAGTAGCTCATTGATTCTAAATTTATCACTGTATTTTGAGTTCCTTACAGGAAAATCCCTTAGGTAACAGAGACTTCACAGTATGAACAATGCAGACTTTTCTGGTCTTGGACTTTAATCAACAAATGTGTGCTTGTGTGCAAGTTAGCTGTAAAATGGAAATAATAATATCACCCTCTTTGTAAGTTGATTGTGAATATTATAAAGTACCTGGGACATACTAGACAGCCTAGAAAGAGTTTGTTGTTGTTACTAGTATTTGTAAATTACAGTTATAATCACCATTGTTTCTATTACATGATGAACAAAGGTTACCTGGTGAATCTGCAAATTATGTATGACCTCATTCATATTTCAAAGTAAGGTGTACCACTTGCTTTAAAATATCAACCCTACCACCTGTTGGAAGGTATTCAATAAACACGTATTGAATAGCTGAGTGGAAAAATAAATCTATTAAAATACAATTGCACAGAGTGGGGGCATGGGAAATGTCTCATTAAAAACCTACATTTATGCACATGTCCATGTGCAGTTCAGATTATGAAGAATTGATAAAAATGGGGGTAAACAATACATTCCCTTTAAAAGGCAGCAGTGTGTAGTGAAATCAGAGAAAATATATGCTGGGGGGAAAGAGCCTAGAAAGAAAGTATTCCTGACAGTAAAGGTGGAATTTTCTCAAAGGCTTGATATTATGCACATTCAAGATTTTTCTAGAGTTTGGAGCTGGCAATTGGACTAAACGCCAAAAAATTTGATCTAAGAAACCATCTTACCATATTAAGTTAATTGGTCAGCTTGAATAATGTTTCTATTGAGCAGACTGCTTGCTTGACTGAATCAGCTGGTTAGTTTTGCCTAAACTTAATATCTGTCAAATCACTCCAGCCCAGATAAATGCAAACTTTCTTAACCTAATGAATTCTTTTCTTTTCTTTTCTTTTTTTTTTATCTTCTGGGAAGGAAAGTAGGAAATGTCCCTTGTTAAGTTATTTTGTTGAATACCTAAGTTCTTAGAGGATTATGCTTAGCTTATTGGGCATAGACTATTAACTGAATATATTATATTAGGTTAATATATTTGGCTTATTAGGCCAATTTTTCTAGTGCTCATATGTAAAATTCAATGTATTGTTACAGAAATTTAAAATACAGATGATACTTTTTAAATGCCAAAGTCATTCTTAAAACACACCTTTTAATTTGTATACTTTATAACATCACTTTTACTTTGGCTCTTAAAATTTAGTTAGCCAAAAGGCTTCTAAAATATTCTAAGACTTTCTTTATTGTTGTACATTACAAATTACAAAAAACACAGATATTTTGGGAATTGGATATTTGATAATCACATTTGTGCTTCTTATAGTTTTCATACAGTGGTTCTTATTAAAAGAAAACATTCCTAGAATGGAGATAGGTGGGTGGTGCAAGGTAGCTTTCATGGGAGACATGTGATATCTCAGAGACATGTGATATTTCAGAGGACGTATTCCCAGTAGGGGATCAAAGTATGGCAGGACCAAGAATCCTACACAAAGTGCCCTGGAAGAGTGGCCTTAAGTCCTCCTAATGCTGCTCTGAAGGTGTGTCCTGAATCCTGCATAAGATCACCATCGCCCAGAGGGTGCCTTTTAAATTTCTCCCTGTTTATTGGATGATCAGTTCTCTGCATTCATGTTATCTGAGATATTTATTATTCTTATCATTAGGAGTTAAAAACTAGTTATTAGTCCAAAAATGGGATAGAGTGGGAGATTTGTCTATTAAGTAATCAACTCCAAAGTTAAAACAGTGATCTTTGCTGAAGGAAGAGGACCACTGACAATAGATATAAAACGAATTCTCTGGACAACACACTGTATGACCATAGTGATTAACCTGAACTTTCCAAAGAGTTCACACTATATGAGATTTTATACTTTACTAAAGAGACAAAAAATTGCTCAAAAGTAGATTTAAAATTCATTCTGTAATTACCTATAAAGCCAGTTATGAACTGCACCAAATCACTCATGATATCTTATAGTTATACCACATTATCCAAATTGTGCATTTGCTTTAGAAAATGTTTATAAATGGTTTCTAAAACATATTTTTGAAGGACAAAGATACAGTGATCATAAAGGATACTGGAAATAGAGCAGTGTTAGTATTGAGAAAACTACAGAAGAGACTTCTATCTTTATTTTAATTTTTGGTACTGAGGATTGAACCCAGGGGTGCTTATCTGCTGAGTCTCATCTTTAGCTCTTTTTATTTTTTTTATTTTGAGATAGGGTATTGCTAAGTTATCTAGGGCCTTGCTAAACTGGTGAAGCTGGATTTGAACTTGTGATCCTCCTCCCTCAGCCTCCTGAGTCACTGTGCCCAAACCTAGAATTATTTTCAAGCTGAAAGGGCCCTGCCTTTCCAGGTGACTATTTTTACACAGAATGGGGAAGAGGAGTATGCTAATAATCAATCAGTGTTTCTGAGACACAACTGATGGTAATGTTTAAGTTGTGTGAAACTGAGAGCCAGCCTGGCTTGGGTTGAATGGTGGCTCTCCAACTCATCAGGTATGTGACCTTAGAATTGCTCAATTCCTGAATACCTTAGGATTCCCATCCATAAAGTTGAAAGAATAAAGTAACCAACTTCTAGAGATGCTGTGAAGATTCTATTAGTTATATTTCTAAAAATGTTAGTCCAATGCCTGGAATAATCTTAATATTATTGTTTTCCCATTTTACAAATAGGTATGCGGTGTGTACTTAGGAGAACTAAGTAACCGGCGAAAAGATCAGAGAAACAGGAAACTGCTGGGTCCGAAGTAAAAATCAGTTACAAATCATAATATATATCCTACTTCCTGTGTTGTCAAATAAACAAAATGTCTGTGACACACTTTATTCAAGCTAGTGGAACCAGCTTGATCCCTCGTAGAGATTAAATAAATCAGATCTAGAAACTCGATTTTAATAAAATTTGCCAAGAATCTTTCTTTGAATTTACTGCTGTAATTGGTGCTCTCCATCAATTATTGCTTACTTTCTGCATCCAGCCCCATAGTAGGTTTGTTTCCTGCTGATTTTGAAGTTAGACATGGTTATGTGACTTGCTTTGGCTAATTCAATAGTCATGGGCCACTTCCAGGAAAGGCTTGGGGAGGCAGTGGTTGATCATGATAGTCTTTACCAGGCCTGAACCACTGGAAGTACATTGTCAAGATGAAGTTTCATCTCTAAACCAGTAATGAACCTGTAGCATATTTATTTCAGAAATATTCCTTGCTTTGAGTCACTGATGTTCAATTTCTATTTAGCATAGAACAATTTGGCACTGAATAGCCAATAGGAAATTCTGAAGCTCATTAGAAATAGCAAGAGATGCCAGTTCATGGTTTCTCAGAGCTGAATACACACCTTTTGTGCCCTTCGTTTGTCTGCTCATTGATTCTGGTGGTAGATACAATTGAAGTTGGAAACAATCACCGGAACAGGTAGAGCAATGACCAAGACACCACTCAATGAACAGATGGAACAAAAATTATTCCCTGCTATGGTTTTTGGCACCATGTCACCATACCTGAAGTAGAGGGAAAAAAAATGTCTATCATTTCAAGTCATGGAAAAGACACTTACACCTGTTACAAATAGATTTTTGATTTAAGTTAAATGATTTTTGGGGATACCTCTCTATTTCTACTTCATAACTATAATGCCAATGGATTGGTTATGAAATTGATGTAAAAAAAGTAGGACAAGAATAATGTTGTTTGTTTTTAAGCTTTGACTGTTTCCTCATTAACATAATCTTTAGATTATTATAACTCCCCAGTTAGAATTCAGAAAAAAAAAACTTGTTTAATATGGACCCCATATTCTGGTTCTTAAGTTATTATTATTATTGCAGTACCATCATTAAAGCAGTACCATCATTCTCTGTCCAAAATCTTGTGGGAATTATAGTTACAGAGTGGAATATTACTCAGCCATAAAGAAACCTAGAAAGTGAGTTAAAAGGATTTGAGGACATTCTTACAATGGAGATATGTCTGTGGGCTTTAGAAGGTCAGCTCCTTCTTATACAATACTGTGTGCCCATGAGCATCTACTTTCTCTTTTCACTGACTGTGTAATAGACCCTAGAGAAGATGTGCCCCACTCTACTCCCACCTTTAAGAGAAGGGATTTGATTTGAATGCCTACCAATTAAATTTTAGGAAGTATTTATCAAAATACTTTATCAAAAGAGAAGTAAATAAAACCCATTTATTTGTCATAGGCAGAGAAGACAAGCAATAAAGTCCATGTGATCCAAGTTAACCTTTAAAAATATAAATATATAAAACAAAGAGATAAAATGAATAGTAATGAATGCATCCCATAGTTTCTCCTGCCCATCTCTATAAGATTATTTTAAATTAGATTTTTACTAACTTGTTTTGTAATCTATGTGCATTATGTCATAGAGTAGGCAAACCCAGAAAACCTGTTAATTATTTTGGCAAATTTTACAAAGTAAAAAGAAGTCATGGTTTAGATGTGAGGTGTCTACCAAGAGCTCATATGTGAGACAATGCAAGAAAGTTTGTAGGTGAAATGATTGGGTTATGAGGACCTTAATCTAATCAGTGCATTAATGCACTAACCAGGATTAAATGGACAGTAAGTAGGCAGGTAGGGTGTGACTATAGAAGGCAGATCACTGGTTGCATGACTTTTGAGGTTAATACTTTGTTCTTATGAGTGGAACTCTGTGCTTCCTGATTATTGTGAATTGATGCATTCATCTTTGATTCCCTTCCACCATGATGTTCTGCTTACTTTGGGCCCAGAGCAATGGAATTGGCCATCTATGGACTTTGACCCCTGAAACCCTGAGCCACAAATCAACTTTTCTGTGATAATTGTTCTTTTCTGATCTTTTGGTTACAGTGAAAATGAAGCTGACTAAAACAGGAAATGATGCAGTTTGTTAAAAAGCAGCCAATTTATGGGCCCCAAAAATCCATAAAGGAAAAACAGATGATGAATATACAGGGATGGTTTAGGTAATAAAGCTATGCTAATCTGAAACAAATAAAATGATATTTCTTATATTCCTTTACCACATCTGTTTTGCAATCCAAATTCCTTTGGCATCCAGAAAGTGTTGGTAAGCATTTGAGATGACTGGGTGGGAAATGAGAAATAGTGGGAAGAGGAGGGAACACATTGATCATTGGTGGGTAAATCTCTCATCTTTTGACTCCAGTAGAGAGACAGAACGTTCCCACATGGTAGCCAACTCGTGTGAGCCAACTCAGGCTCTGCTGTTGTGTGACAGGGCAGTGGGAGATGGTGCAAGAGCACAGGAAGTAGAGCAGACAGGGTGCAAGATAGTCCAGGTTGTCCTGTGATTACTGACATGTGAGGACAGCCTGTGCTGGTGCCCTCTCCTAAGGTGCATCAGCTGCCTCCTTCTGCACCCCCTCCATACTGCACAGAGGGCCCACAGGCTCTTCTTGCTGCTCCCTTTGCTTTCTAGAGACTGGAGTGCTGTTGATGTTTGTAAGATGTTAAGTATGTTTTGCTCATTTGAACATGTTGGAGGATAAATGAAAAAAATATAGTGTGATTTCCATTTTGTCTCTCTCCTCAGTTAGGACTGATCTGGAAAAATGGAAATCGGGAGTTTTTTTCTGAAAAAACTTGTCATTGGGCATAGAATATGCTGGGGATGAGAAATATCTTTCTGACAAAAACAGCTGCTGTCCTTTGTTTAGCAAAGGATTTGTTTTTTAAAACCAATATTCAGACTCATAGCAAGAAGCACAATAGCCTTATTCACTTCTGAAATTAGATCCCTCTGAAACCCAGTGAAGGACATGCTTGGAACACAATGCTTTATCATGAGAAGTGACACTTATGTCAAAAGGATCATTTAAAGTTTAAAGCGTTCCTGAAATATCACCATCTTTTAATGATTAATTTCTACCTTAGGCAACTTAGCTACCTATTGATATATTATTCTTTATATCCCATAAAGCACATGTCAATTTTTTTCCTGACTTAAAATTAGACTAAGCCTGGTAGTATTATACATTTCATTTTTTCCTGTTTTTCTTCAGAACTTAATATTATATCTTTAGCCTTCAAAAATTCTCCAAAGCATTACACTAAAATATTAGGTGGATGTGTTTATTTTCATATATTTAACAAAATTAATTATAAGACTACGCATAGTCCCAAAGATCAAAAAAATATAAATATTGAGTTCTTAAAAAATAGAAGGAAGTAAGAAGACGATACTATAATGAGAGAAAAACTACCCAAAAGTTTTACATAATAAAGCGACTTGCACTTTGTTATTGAAATAAAGCTCTTCACATCCCCTTACTTTTCTTTGCTTCTTCTACATTCTTCCTCCTGTAGTCCCAATGTTGCTACAGCCGCCCAGGTTTCATTCTGCTCCTTCCCACACTGGACATCTGTCAGCTTATTGCTTTTTTCTTCCTCATATAAGTAAAAAGTTACACTATGAAGTCGTGTTTCACAAAACTAAATGTTAATTCTAAATTTGCATGTTCAAATACACTTGGCTACAATGAAAACTTATGCTCTACATTAAAAATCATATTTGTGGAAGACCAAATCCTCAGAAAATGATTTCTATTTTTTTGCAGAGTTCAATTTCAAATATTGTTCAAAGATTTTATGTAAAAATCCTTAAATTCTGGCATGTACTCTACTTACCTAATGCCAAAAAAGTAGTACAAACTGGTTAACTCAGGCAAACAACTTAAAGTGAATTTATCTATCTATCTAATTTATCCATCTGTTCATTCATTCATCCATCTATCTATCCATCTTCCCAATTTATCAAGTAATATAAAAATAGGAAATATGCCTAGTTTTTAAACATATTCCAAACCAAATTTTATAAATACCTACTCAATTTCCCTAAATACAAATTCTTCTGAGATCATATGGCTAGAGTGTGGTTGTCTTTAGATCTCAAGCAGAAATATTGCCTTGAATTTTCTTCCATAGTCTATGAACTCAGTACTGTTAGATTCCTGGCTTTTTTTTTTCATACATGTTAATTTTTCTACTCTTATTATTTGAAGAATTTGTAGGTTCATCTGATAAAGGAGAAATGTTATATAAAATAAACCTCCCCAGCTAAGGCATGACTTTCCATCTATAAAATTATTTCCCATGGATACTCAGAGAGGAAAAAAAATAATGTATTTTATAAACAATCACAAAGTTGCAAGAAATTCACATATAGCAGGAAGAAAATGTGATGTTAAAATAAACCTTGATGTTTAGTGTAACTCCATCTCTCTCTCTCTCTCTCTCTCTCTCTCTCTCTCTCTCTCTCTTTCTCTCTCTCTTTCTGCAATGAAAAGTCATAAATTGCCACATATAAGAAATAAAATGGATGGATCCTGTGTGGGTGCACAGAAGCCTCAGAGCATCCTGAAGGTTATATGGGGCAGGTGCTGAGTCCATACTGTAACTCAACATGTATAATAGTTAAAAAAAAAAAAAACTTCAGTGGGTCATAAATCAGTATTGGATGGTATATCTGAAAAACAGGTACCCTTAAAAAAGTCAGATGAAGGCAAGTAGGTGCACAATATCCTGGGGAAAGTCATTAGCTGATAGTGTGTGTTTATGTACTTTTATTATTAATTTTGTGTTATAATCTTCTTTTGGACCAGAGTGTTAGTCCAAGAATTCTAAGAAACAATTTTTTCTGACCTGGAAACTGGATCACTTCTTAACCAATAATTCTACCCCTTAGGGTCTCATGGATTTTATGCCATCAGTTTGTTATTCTAGAAGGATCAGGGTTTGATGAATAATTTTTATAGTAGATGCAATGTATGCAAATAGCAAATGACTCTTTTAAGTGTTTCTGTATGACACCTGCCTGTGGTATAAAACTTGTTTGCCAGAGGTGTGCTGATTTTACTTCCATAAGACAGATTCCTTTTTGACATTTAAAATAAGCGTTTGCCTAAAAAATGACAGATTTTGGATCTGTCTCCTTTGCCTGGAGGATCAACTCTAGAATTTGTTGACCAAATGGCCATTTTTCCTATTAAGTATGATAAACATATGTAAAGGGGCCTTATGTTCATTGCTCTACCTGTGAATTTCTGCACTGTCAGATGTCTGTAAATGCTCTTATGTTTGCCCTCTGATTGTATCTATATAAAAACACTATTGCAAAACAAAAACATAACTTGCATTTGTTCATATGTGAATACAAGACCAGTGAAACTCCATATCATTTACAACTAAAAGAATGGGATCATAATTAGAATAAGAAATACTCCATGTATGTATAATTTGTCAAAACACACTCGACTATCACATATATCTAAAAAGAACAAATAAAATCAACCAAAAAAAAGCACACCTGCTTGCACATAAACCAACTGAAAAAAAGAATCTTCTACAAAAATTATTTTCCTCAGATTTCATTTTAAGGAAAAAGAGGAGAAAGGTTATGTGAAAGCTAGAAATTATTATTTTTTTTAAACCCTGAATATATCTTAAGCAAATTCAATGTATATGTTTCACATGTCTTTGCATGTTCCTATCTACACAAAATGTTCTGGAAATGAGATTAAAAAATAAGCACCTTACTTTTAAAATAATAAAGTTTGTGTTCAGGGTCTGGGGAGGAATACAGAAACCACTTCAAGCACTTTCACAGAATGAATTTACTGTACAGAATTTTCATCACTCAGGCAATGGAGTTGCTGAGGCTTTGGGATAAAGGAGTTGCCAATAGCAAGAAACCACCACCCATCAGGAGGCTGGAGGGAAGAGAGATGAGAAAATTGGGGGGCTCAAGAGAAGAATCTTGAATGAAAGGTGGAACCATTCCAAGACTTTACTATGGAAAGAACTAGAATCACAAAGCAGGGTTAGCAATGGCCTTGGGACATGCTGCAGTCTGGCTGCAGCAAAATAACTGGGGAGGGGGAGGGGTGACGAGCAACTTGTGTAGATTGATACAGCAGGAGTGGGAGCCATTTATTGTAGGGCAGGAGGAGTATATATACATTCCACACAGTTTATCTTTATTAACATAAACTAGATACAGCAGTCAACCAATAAGTAATCTCCACACTTAATGGCTCACTGGCGTTACTTCACAAACCACTCCCTCTGGCAAAATGCCAGGCACCATCTTGACTTGTTTATAGACCCTAACATTTCCCCCTTTTGTTTAATTTAAATAACGACAACAGGTGTTTTTACACAAACACCACAAACAATCTGCTACAAGCAGAAGGGGAGGATACAAAATGCCACAATACCAAGCCAATTGATGGCTCCATGCAAGAAGACCTTGGAAAAATTATATCACTAATGACACCGTTAGCAAAGATACCGAGTTACAATTTGTTGTAGATTACATTTTGTTGTCTCAGTCAGGTAAAGCAGTGTCTCAATAGATTAACTCACAGTCCAGGTAAATCACAGTCCAGGTAAGTTCTGCAGGCAGCTAGCTTGATCCGAAGTTTCGTCCGGTTCTCAGCAACACTGGAAATTCTTCCACCCTCGTCCTCACCGGCACTGGGATGAAGGCAGAAACTCCAGCAGTGATGCTAAAGAAAATCTTGCAGCATTCCACTAAGTAAACAACCTTCTGAATAATTTAGTTCATTATCTCAAGGTTTTTTACATTTGAAATAAGCCTTAATAGTGCTCACTACTCATTAGCTTCCAGGTGTGGGAGAACCATTGTAGTTACTGGCCTTGGAAATGATCAAACTTTAGGGACACAGCCATCTTCCACCTACAGCATCCCAGGCAGCCCCAGATGGGCCTGAGGTGAGTCCGGGGAGTGTTCCGGACTCAAACTGCCACTGGGCACAGGGAGCAAGAGCCTGCGAGACTGTGCCTCTGGGTCAGCTTTGGATTTGGGCTCTCGCAGTGTCATCCTGCTCCCCAGGCAGGGGGCGAGGAAGAGCCCACTGCCACTGCTTGGAAAGTCTTTGCTGCGCCATGACTGGCTCGCACAAGTGGCAGCAGCTGATTCACGCACCCTCCTGTAATGAAAAGTATTCAGTAATAGCCTTTTGCTCCAACTTTTTTCCTGATAATTCTTCCTCCTCTGAACTTTCTTTTTCTTTCTGACTAGAGTTCCTGGGCTTCCATCAACACATGCCCTAACTATTCTTGGTTCCACTGGGGTGCCTTCTTCCCTTAGTAATTTACTTCTCACCCCTTTCTTATTTTCATCACAAAGACAACACAATACACTGAGACAAAACAAGACACAAACATACTGTATCAATCTTTTCCATTTTTCTCAAAATGGCCATTTTTTCTCTCACCCTATCTGCCTAGAAACAAGCAGATTTGCTCCCATCCTATCTAGGGACAGGCAGCTTCTTTTTATCACTTACCCCTGAGTGTCCCAGGGCTCCACGGATGGGCCACCATCTGCCACAGTTTCCAACTGCCTTCCATTGACATAACTAGCAGAAAATCAGGATATGCCTGCCCTGGAAAAGCAGCCAGATGGCATCTGGACAGCTAGTAACAGGCACAGTGCATTTGGAAGCCCGAGGCACTTCCTCCAAAGCTGTGCTCTGCCTACCTCACCACAGCTCATGGCTTAGGTCCACCCTAATTCCAAGATGTTAGGGCCCAGACAGAAAGCTGTTATTTATCTTGTTGATTCCAACCTTCCTACCCTAAAAGGCAGAAAATTCTGTTTTCCCAGCATTAGAGACTGATAGGCCTTCTCTGGATACCAGCATTCTATGTCACTCCACCCTGTTCTTAAACTATTAAAAGCAATCCAGCCCTTCCACCAAAAAACTAAGGGAAGGTCAGACATCCTATTAGGGCAGGCTTGAGGCTTTTCAGTTTTTGTCAAACATGTCCATCTCAATCAAAGATCGAGCTAAAGAACCAAAATATCTGTTTTGACAGAGTGTATGGGGGTGGGGCTGGGGGGCAGAGTTAAACACAAAGCAATATTATTGAGATGTAAACAAACTCTGATGATTATAAAATGTTCCACTTGTATCTAGTGTTTAATGAGAACTAGTCCCTAGAGCTTCCATGCCTCCTGGAGACTAGGTGTCCACAGGGCCTCTGCATAGAGGAAGGTCATCCCTCGTAACTTAGAGCCTTTACTTAAGAGCAGGTGAATATATGTGAAACCAAGTCACCATTAAAAAAAATACAGTTCTACAATTAGTTCAGTTGCTCATGAGTCTTTTTATTGCAGAAGTTTTGTTTGGTATGTTGTTATTTTTGTTGTTGGTTTTTATTATGGTGATGAAAGTCTATAGCTAAACATGCCAGGGACTGGCTGTCAGTTATAAATTTAAATAAAAACAAAATATTTCTATGTTTAAAGGAGAATCTAAAAGATTGCTGATGAGGGTTTTTGCAATAAAATAAAAATATACGATATGCACTTTAAATACAAGAAAGAACATAATGATTCTATTATAGGTGTCATTAACACGAATAGCTAGAATACCCTTAAAATTATGTTTGACAACGTGATGTTTCTACCACTAATGAGGG